>NC_133509.1:56201250-56505000 GCF_049354715.1 Callithrix jacchus
GAAAAGATTAGAATCACAGTTTTCTGACCACAACAGAATTAATTTAGAAGTCAATAACAAGGTATGCAGTAGAAAATCCCCAAATATTTGCAGATTAAGCAATATACTTCTGTGTCATTCACTGATAAAAGAAGAATTTATAAGGAAAGTTAGAAGATATTTTAAACTAAAAAATGATAAAATTTAACAGAAAAATTCTAGGCTCAGAAAGCTTCAAAGGTGAGTTGAATAGAACAGTTAATGAAGAATTAATTCTAACCCAACACAAACCAGAAAATCGAAGGAGAGCAGCCTGGTCCCATCTGTAAGTCATCCACATTGAATCATCAGCATCAGTATTACTCTGGAATTTGTTAGAAATGGAGAGTCTTAGGCCAAACTCCAGTCTTGGTGATTCAGGATTTGCATTTTAGCACAGTTCCTGAATTTGTACCTTTTTGATTAGCAATGTGGTCCTGGAGTGCTGAAGTAAACAGAATGATGAAGGGAGGTGGGGAAAATAGATTGTTCAAGTTCTAGGTTTTTTTTTTTTTAACTAGCTAATTGTTTTATTTTGTTGAGACTCTAAACTTACCTTAGATTCATGTTTTTATTTGTTAGTGAGATTGGGCTAGAACAGTGGTTCTCATCAGGGATGAATTTTGTCCTTCAGGGGATATTTTGGAATATCTGCAGATATTTTTTATTGTCGTACAGAGTTGAAATTGGCTTTCAGTGGAGAGAGGTCAGAGATGTTCTAAACATCTTGTAATGGACAGGATAGCTTCCAAACAAGAATTATTTTGTACAAATGTTAATAGTGCCAATGTTGAAAAACCATGGACTAGAGAATCCTAAGGGTTCTAATAGCTCTGAAATGCTGAGATTCAATTTAACTGAAGAGACATTCACTGAATACTGTGTGCCAAGTTACTATGGTCTTACATTGGTGTGCCAGCAGGGAGACACTGTCCCACAGCATGGACATACACTATGTGGCCCCTCACTATGTGTATGACCACTTGATCTATGCCAACCAGGCAATACGTGTTCAGAATTTTGAAAAGAATAGAAGACCTAGGGTCGGCCACTCTGATACTACAAGGAAATCAGTAATTCGCTCTCTAACATAAGTAAGAGTAAGCTAAGAACTGTTTATAACCAGCCTCATCATTCAGGCGTACTTTGTACTTCATATTATTAGTAACAAATTATACTCATCATCCTGTATTTATAAATATAATGTGCATCACATATAGACTGAAAGAAAATGATCAAGGGAAAAGAAAAAGTGGATACATTGGGAGCAAAATGAGCATTGCTTATGCATGTTGAAATCCATGACAGGATTAGAAAATAAAGCTATTCCATGCCATTGTGCTTGACAATAAGGCAATATTTTATGAAAAAATCATAAAGGTAGAAATTTTTCCAGGTCATAATTGTGAGTAGTGTTATAGTTAATATGTGGAACAGAAGCAGACCACCTAAAGACTAGTATTTTCAACTCTGGATGCTGTATACCTGAAGGACAGATATTGACCTCAAGTGTTAAGAAAAGTTCAAGAAAAATGCAACCAAAAAATATGATAAAGGATCTGGGGATTATATTTTATGATGAATGAGTGAAAGAATAAAACAATTAAATGAAAAATTTAAATACATTTAATGTATATAAATCTACATACACTTGGTAATATGTACATATTTTTGTATTTCAGGAATGTGATTCTGCATAATCTCACTTGAGATACATCGGTTATGTCATGTAGATTAGATTAATTTTCTACATTGCTTGGAGATATGCTAAGTCAAGCACAGGGAATGGACTTCAACTTGTGAAAACCAGTCAGAATAAGAATCCCTGGACAGAGAGTAAACTTGCCATTGGCAGTTTCCTACATATATTATGCTACTAACTGGCATTGGTTTTATGCTTACTTATATTTATTCTTACAGGAATGAATCAGAAAGACTGAAGAAATTAAAATAGATGATGTATGGTTTGGATAGAGAATTTAAATTACTGAAGGACTTTATCACAGGATGACATCTTAACAATGATTTTTAGCAATAGGCAATAAAATCAAGGGAAACGTTTTTGCGTCTGAAATCTAAGTTAGCAGTGTCCAAGGTAACAGGACGGGAAATTCTGCTATGGATCATTATTCAGTGATCACATTTGAGGACAAGCTACTCATTCTGACAATAGGAATAAGAATACACTTGGAAAAGATGTATACTTGTTTACATTATCTCAATCAGTAGTCGGTTGTTTTCTGAAATGTTTCCTTTTATGCCAATACTTTGCAATAAGTAAGGCACATATCTATAATTTCAGATGATCTGTTCTTCCAGAGGAAAAGTTTCAGAACGCATGTCAGATTTTTCATCAGTCTATAGACTAAACTCTTCCCTTTCATTAGACCGATATTATTAACCCATGAAAACTTTCTCCCTCCTTTTATCTTTTACTGTATAATTTAGTCATTTTAAAGAAGAAAACACTCATGTTTTGACCTATGGAACTGTCGATTTCCTGGGAATGGCAAGAACAGGAGCAATGCCAGGCTTGGAGAAGCAGAGCTTCAAATAGCATGTATCTGATATATTCAGTGAACCTGTTTTACTCCGATTTTTGTGCTTAAATGTTATCTTTACAAAGTGTTTCCTCTGTGATGGCTGAACCAGGATGGTCAATTTCGCTGATTGATTTTCTGGCCAATTCAAAAAGTAGTACAGGGATAAGAAGGAAAGGTTTTACTCCTCAGTAGCTTTGTAGACTAAATTATGGCATTTTCTTGATTTCAAATAGACTGTCGTTAATAAACATGAAAAAACTCTAACTTCTTCAAATATATTTAAAATGACTTAGTAGTGTGCCGAGAAGATAAGAAGGGATTCTGAAACCTACGTTTGCATTTTGCCCTCTGCTAATCCACATAATTTCTGACTGAGGTACACTTCGAATTTACTTTATTTGGCCTTCTGCTGTTTTATGTGCCAGAATCTTCCGCGGATACAGAATAACTGGTTTAGCATTTGGGGATCTGACCACAAGATGGCAGAGCTTCTCTGCTCATGTAGACCGTATGAAAGGATCCTTTCAGTTGACTTCTGTGAGTAGGCTAACGATAGAAGCAGATGGCATCTGTGGACAGTTTAAGAAACCACAGTGCTTTGGAGGAAAGGAAGAGATACTCGATAATAGAAGTCGTTTTCTTGGCTTGCAGGTCCCAGCGGGGAGAACAATGAAGACACTTACTGGATCTTCGTTTCTGTTTCTGTGGCTGCAGCTAGACTGTGAGTTGAGAGCTTTTGGGGAACAGAGTGTTTAGTAAGTAATTCATTGGAAGTCTGAGGAGGAGGCTCATCTGGTCTTTTCCAGAATCCCTGAAGTTACTACAGTGAAGAAAATAAAAAAGCAAATTCTAGAGAACGATGACCTGATGATCTTCTCTGACTTTTCCTTTGGCACAGGTATGAGTAGCGGAGAGGACATGAAACAGAGTCTTTTCCTGAGTGTCCGAGAGGGAGACAGCGTTGTTATAAACTGCACTTACACAGACAGTTCCTCCAGCTACTTATATTGGTATAAGCAAGATCCTGGAGCAAGTCTCCAGCTGCTGGCATATATTCTTTCAAATACGGACACGAAACAAGACCAAAGACTCACTGTTCAATTGGATAAGAAGAATAAACATCTCTCTCTGCAAATTGCAGAAACACAGACTGGGGACTCAGCTATCTACTCCTGTGCAGAGAGTACACATTGCTTCTCAGGCACCTGTATCTTGTACCCAAACCTGTGCCTGGGGCCGAAGCCACACTCTGTTTCCTTTGGCACTAACCTTTAAGTCAGGGATTTTGCTGTATTGTATTTTTAATGTATGGACATTATAAAACATCCTAAAAGGTCAGTTTCAAGATGACCTAAGAAGTTTCAGAACATTTTGATTAAACTTTTTGGGAATTAACGATTTCTTAGTTGATATCCTGGTCTTAGGGTTGACTTTATGGGTGCCATAAAGTCATCTGAATGATTTCTCCCCTACCAAGGACATCTTGGTGCCAATGTCAGAGAATTTTCTTCTTGATGGAGTCTCTTATCTTTTAATATTAGTATTTATTAACTTTTTCTAATTATAAATATATTAACTGCATGGTATAGGAAAAAATAGAAAATTATAAAATAGAAAATAAAAATGTCTTATAATCCTATCATACGGATAATTTATAGTTAACATTTAGGATTTCTTCTTCATTAAAAAAATTAGAATTACTTTTCCTGTGGCAGCAGCTGGAATGAGAGGAGCATGGCTCTCTCCTCTCTCTGCCATGGTGTGTGGTTGCCCCCTGTTACCAGTCTACTCCAAAAAGCGGGAGTCATCTGGCAAAAATGCCACTTGTCTGCTGTATTCAAGGCTCCTATTTGACTAGATACTGTGAATTTTGCTCACATTAACTTTCACAAAGACAACAGACAGCCCTATGGTGTCAGTGAATTAGCAGGTCATCCGACCGGTGGTGAGTCTCGGGTTACTGGTAGAGCTGTGGCTTGAATTCCCAGAGTTCGAGGTGGTGGGACTCACCTTTCTGGTCAGGGTGCTTTTGGAAATGTGTCGTGGAGGCCAAATGTTGGCACCAACCAAAACGCAGAGCCGTTGGCATCATAAAGTGAACACAACCCCAAACGATATGCCATCTGTTCTTCCCTGGCTGCGGCGGCCTTACCAGCACTGGCCAGGTCTAAGGGTCATCGTATTGAGGAAGTTCCTGAACTTCCTGTGGTAGTCGAAGATAAAGTTGAAGGCTACAAGAAGACTGAGGAAACGGTTCTGTTTCTTAAGAAACTTAAAGCCTGGAAAGATATTGAAAAGGTCTATGCCTCCCAGTGAATGAGAGCTAGGGAGGGCAAAACGAGAAACGGCTGCATATCCAGGGCCAGGGCCTCTGCATCATCAATAATGAGGATAGTGGTATTGTCAAGGCCTTCAGAAACATCCCTGGAATTACTCTGCTTAATGTAAGCAAACCGAACATTTTGAAACTTGCTCCTGGTGGGCATGTGAGACGTTTCTGCATTTGGACTGAAAGTGCTTTCAGGAAGTTAGATGAATTGGATGGCACTTGGTGTAAAGCTGCTTCCCTCAAGGGTAACTCACTATATCTTCCCATGCACAAGATGATCAATACAGACTTAGCAAAATCTTAAAAAGCCCAGAGATTCAGAGAGCCCTTTGAGCACCATGAAAATTCATTGCAGAGTCCTAAAGAAGAATCCACTGAAAAATCTGAGAATCATGTTGAAGCTAAACCCGTATTATGCACAGACCATGCCAGAACACCGTTCTTTTCTAGGCCAGGAGTCACAAGCTCCAGGTGGATAAGGCAGCAGTGGCAGCAGCAGCACTAGAAGCCAAATCAGATGAGAAGGGGGTTGCAGGCAAGAAGCCTGTGGTAGGTAAGAAAAAAAAGAAGGGGCTGGGCACAGTGGCTCACGCCTGTAATCCTAGCACTTTGGGAGGCCGAGATGGGCAGATCAAGAGGTTAGGAGATCGAGACCACTCTGGCCTACATGGTGAAACTGTGTCTCTACTAAAAATGCAAAAATTAGCTGCGTGTGGTGCTATGTGCCTGTAATCCCAGTTACTCAGGAGGCTGAGGCAGGAGAATAGCTTGAACCGGGAAGGCAGAGGTTCAGTGAGCAGAGATTACGTGCCACTGCACTACAGCCTGGGTGACATAGTGAGACTCTGTCTCAAAAAAACAAAACAAAAACAAACAAACAAACAAAAAATGGAAAAGAAGGCTGTTGTTGATGTTAAGAAGCAGAAGAATCCTCTGGTGGGAAAAAAGGCAGCAGCTACCAAGAACCAGCAGCTGAAAAGTAGCCAGCAGAGCATTTTATTTCTCCTATTTCCTCCCAAATATTGTGGTGAAAGACAATATTTTTCCGAACTCAGGTATTACCCTTTAAATAGTTTCTTATGTGTAGAAAGTTTTAAGTTTTCTAGAAATCTATTTTTTTCTTCTGTTCTAGAAATAATTTGTTCAATCACTCATCATATTCTTTTCCTTCTTTTCTTCCTTCTTGAAGTGCTGAATCTTTTCATTTGTCCCATATTTTTTCTATTTTTCACAGCACTTTAAAGGGAAAGTTATATGTTTCTAACATTGTATGTTAAGGTCTCTTTTGGCACTGATGATATTGGAATTATTAAATCTTCCAGGAGCAGATAAGGAGGTCAGGGTTGATTTGGAATTTTTTGCCAAGCCAGAAGCCAGGATATCTTTTGCTAGTAAGAATGGTACATCGTCCAGATTGAGACCCCAGCTGGAGCACTAGCTGGAGAGTTCCATAGTCATATCCACTTCTGTGCCTGAATTGCTTCTATATTACCATCTCTTTGTGTAATTGTACCATTCTAACAGGGAGAGTAGTTTGGTGACCTAAGATCAGTGGTTTACTTCCTTAAAAATGACAATGAAGCTATTTGGTATTCTTCTAATGGCATGCGAACAAACCATACTTTGTTTCTAAGATTAAAAATTTTGTTTAAAAACAGTTGTTTACTCTCTGAGATGCCTTGCAGAGACAGTTGGTGTTTATTTTTTCACTTTGTGCTCATTATCATCGATATCATCAGAATCACCATCAAAATGGAAGCCCATTCTTCCTCAAATAATTCATGATCAGAATTACCCTTCATTATTTTACTCTTTGACCTCTTTCTACTCCCCAGGACCCCTGCCACTGCTTTATAAGTGTAAGTCTAATGGCGCATTTGTCCTTTGAGCTGTCTCAGGTGGGCTTTTATCATGTAGGCAGTAACACATGGGTTGATTGGATTATCCTTCAAGCCTATCTTCTTTATAATATCTTGAAAAAGTTGCTCAGTTTTTAGAGCTATGACTTGTGCTGCTCCTTGCATCCAGCACTTATGTATATTTCATCGTTTTTAATGTTTTGTCAATGGGCATTTAAGGAAAGGGGCTAGGTAAAATGCACTGAATACACAGATCCATCAATATGTTTGAAATAATGGATGTGAAGCACCTAGCCTGATTCCTGGCATGTTCTCATCATTATTTAATACTGAATGGGTGCTGACATATTAGTAGTGTTCATCCTCACTATAATGTAGCTAGATAAAAACAAACAGAATGTAGCTCCCTCTTATTTCTGGTTATGTGTCCCACTTTTTCTGGTATCATGAGGTACACTCAATTGAACATGTCCAAAACTAAAATATGTCTTTTTCAATTTTAATTAATTAATTTACTTATTTATTTTGAGATGGAGTTTTACTCTGTTGCCCAGGTTGCAGTGCAGTGGCATGATCTTGGCTCACTGTAACCTCCACCTTCTGGGTTTAAGTGATTCTCCTGCCTCAGCCTCCTGAGTAGCTGGCATTACAGGTGCCTGCCACTATGCCTGGCTAATTTTGTGTTTTTGGTAGAGATGGGGTTTTGCCATGTTGGCTAGGCTGGTCTCAAACTCCTGACCTCAAGTGATCCACCTGCCTCCGCTTCCCAAAGTGTTGGGATTACAGGTGTGAGCCACTGCACCTGGCCAATATCTGTCTTTTTTAAAAATAAGTTTTTATTTCTCATTTAGCTATTTCTTTTAGTCAGACTGAAATGTTGAGTACATTTCCAAAAACAGTACATTGGCACCTTTGGCCTCACATATATTATTTTCATGTTTTCTCATAACTTTTCAAAGTATCAAAAGGTTACCTTCAAAGGCTTTTTCTGGACATCTTATTTAAATGATAATCATCTTTTCTCTCCTCTAGGATGCAAACCTCATGAAACCAGTGAGTTTTATTTTCACTGTTATATCTCCAATGCTGAACAGTGCCTGCCACATCCCAGACACTGAATAATGTTGAATACATGAATGATGATGATTATTTTTTTGACAAAGAGGAACAATGAAAAGGATAGCTGTCACAATGGATGGCAACTTATTTGTTACTGCTGTAAGAATATTACTGGGCTAGTATAGATAGCCAATAACAATACCAATAATGGGCTGGGCGCGGTGGCTCAAGCCTGTAATCCCAGCACTTTGGGAGGCCGAGGCGGGTGGATCATGAGGTCAAGAGATCGAGACCATCCTGGTCAACATGGTGAAACCCCGTCTCTACTAAAAATACAAAAAATTAGCCGGGCATGGTGGCACGTGCCTGTAATCCCAGCTACTAAGGAGGCTGAGGCAGGAGAATTGCCTGAACCCGGGAGGCGGAGGTTGCGGTGAGCTGAGATTGCGCCATTGCACTCCAGCCTGGGTAACAAGAGCGAAACTCCGTCTCAAAAAAAACAAAAAAACCCCAAAACAATACCAATAATGACAGCAAGTAAAAAGAGTGAAAAAAGTAAGAAATAGACTTAAATAAAGAATAATTTTGAATAGGGCAAAAAAGAATTTCTAAATCAATGGAGAATGGTATTATTTCTTAAATTGTGTTGTATCAATTGTATTAATTAATCAGAGATTCTCAGACTTTCTGCAGATGCATTCCTACAGAGCAAGAAGAATGAACAGGACCCCTTTCCTTTCCTCCCTGAAATCTGGATGATGGGTGCACGGTGGTCCCAGGTGGTTGTGGTCTGCTGGAAATACAAACAATCCTGTGTTTGTTCTAAAAACACTTGATTGATAATTTTTATTTTACTACAAAATATATTCATATTAATTATAGTGCAACATAATCTTTTTTTAAATTTTTTTTTAACAGAGTCTCACTGTGATGCCCAGGCTGGAGTGCAATGGCATGATCTTGGCTGACTGCAACCTCTGCCTCCCTGGTTCAAGCAATTCTCCTGCCGCAGCTGCCTGAATAGCTGGGATTACAGGTATTCACCATCATGCCCACCTAATTTTTGTACTTTTAGTAGAGATGAGGTTTCACCACGTTGGCCAGGCTGGTCTTGAACTCCTGACCTTGGGTAATCTGCCTGCCTTGGCCTCCCAAAATGCTGGGATGACAGGTGTGAGCCGCTGCACTTGGCCAACATAATCTTTTAAATAATTTACCTCTAATTTTTCAGTAACAATGGTGTTCCCAGATGATACATCATATTTATCTCATGTTTTGTCTTGAGGGCAGGTCCTCTAATTTGAGGAGTACAAAGTTAAATATTTGAAAACAAGTGTTGCAAAATCACTGGGAATCAATAAATATTGCTTGAAAGAACAAATGAAATATGTCACACGATGGAGTAAATTTCAAAGAAATTAATGAAATCACAAAGTTAATGTAAAATATAACTGTATATTAAACAAATAACTGAAAGACTTTCTAAACTTTAGAGTAATGGAAGAAATCAAGAGAAAGGCTAGAAGGTTTGTTTGCATAAATATTAAAATCTAATTTATTCTGTGAAAAGAATGACCAAAATTACATTCAAACTGCAGCTTGTTGTAAATTTGCTGCTAATATGACAACAGATTAATACTTTTTCTAAATAATTTATATGCATAAAAAGTAAAACAGGGCAGAGTGCAATGGCTCACACCTTTACTCTCAGCACTTTGGGAGGCCTAGGTGGGTGCGTCGCTTTAGCTCAGGAATTCGAGACCAGCTTGGGCAACATAGTAAGACTCCATCTAAAAAAAAAAAAAGACTCCATTTCTATAAAAAATACAAAAATTAGCCAGGTGTGGTGGCTGTACCTGTAGTCTTAGCTACTCATGAGGCTGAGGTGGGAGGATGCCTTGAGCCTAGGAGGTGGAGGTTGCAGTGAGCCAAGATGGGGCCACTGCACTCCAGCCTAGGAAATAGAGCCAGACCCTGTCTCAGAAAAAAAAAAAAGTAAAACAGTAATAAATAGATAATATACAGAAGATACAGTGAGACAACGTATTCAAGGAAAAGCAACACGGTTCACAAACTTATGGGAAAAGTTTAAACGTACTGGTATTCACAAAAGTGAAAGTAAATAACTTTTAAAAACCTATTAGGAAATTATAGGAACAGCAAATTTGAAAGGGAGATAATTTGGAAAAACCGCATGTTCTCACTCATAGGCGGGTGTTGAACAATGAGAACATATGAACACAGGGAGGGGAGCATCACACACTGGGGTCTGTTGGAGGGGGAAATAGAGGAGGGACAGCGGGGGGTGGGGAGTTGGGGAGGGATAACATGGGGAGATATGCCAGATATAGGTGATGGAGAGGAAGGCAGCAAACCACACTGCCATGTATGTACCTATGCAATAATCTTGCATGTTCTTCACATGTACCCCCAAACCTAAAATGTAATAAAAAATCACATGTACATGGTAAATGCAAAACTTGAAAGAGAGAAAAACAGTGTACAATTTTAAAAAGTTCAGATTTTTGGTAGAACATGGTTGATTAAATATTCATGTTTATTCTCTACTCCCTCCTGAGGCCCTACTGAAATGCTAATAAAGAAGTTCAAAACCTGTATAAACACACAAGCACAAAGTGAACTGAAAAGATGGTGACAGCACAAGAGAGAACAAGATGATGTTGAATGTGTTGAAATCAAATGGAAATGTGACAAACTAGTTTAACCGAGAGAGAAAAGCTGTGCCTATAGAGGGGAAAGCTGAGAGGAAGCAGTCCTTTGTGCTCTGCAGCATTCTGGAAATGCTCATGAATTAGAAGCATCAATTTTGATGGGGAAAAAAGTATCAGGTGTAGAGGGTAGATGGGAAAGAAATAAGAATTAATTGAAAGACTAGCCTCAAGAAGGAGCAGATGGAACCCAGTGTAACCCTCCTATGTCCTTTGCCACCCTGAACTACAGGCTGCAAGTTACCTCACATCTGGTAGAAGATTAAAGGTTGAATCTGGTTATTTTGAACTAGACAGTTTCTGGATTAGAGAATACTAGAGACATCTGAGGATGAAGTGAGGTGCCATAGAGAAAACGGGGGGAATAAGCGAAATTCTATATTCCTAGTGTTAAGTCCATCAGCTCCCGTGTTCAATTCAGTTTAAAATTCTAGTTTTCCAAATAATTTTTCATCAGAATCTTCTAACAGTTGTCGATGCTGATTAGAAATCTAATTCCAGTGTGACTCTTTTTACCTCAATTAGTGATTCTGTTACTTTTCTCTCCATACTCATCTAGGATTTTCCCCCTTATCCTTGGTATTAGAGTTTTGCTAGAATACGTTTGAGTGTAAGTCTTTTAAATTCAGTGACAGTCACACTTTGTGGGCTATTTTCATCTAAATATATGATGTCCTTCAGTTGTGGGAAAATTTGTTCTATCACTTCTTCAGTAAATCTCTCTCTTCTGTTTTTTTTTTCTAGGATAAATATTATTTGCTTGTTTTATCTCCAAGATTGATTTTCTACGTAGTAATATATTTCAGTGCATTTTTGACTCTGTCTTTTTCTTCTGTGTCCTGAGAGATTTTCTGTTTTGATTTTCAGACCATCTGCTAATTTTTATAAAGTTTTGGCAACAACATTTTAGTTTTTAAAGAGTGCTTTCTGGTTGTTGAATTTTTGTTGTTGATTTTTTAAGGATATATTAAAGTAGATATTATTGAACATTCTCTTTTATTCTTAGAATTTTGTTTCCTTTGCATCAGGCTTTCTGATTCTTTTCTTGATTATATTTCTTGCTTTATACTGAGGACTAATCTTCCCTTTATATTCTAAGAAGAAAGGACTATACAGCTACAGGTATTTCCTGTGTCATTGTTTATGTGGGTCTGTTTTCTAACAGGCTTCCTTGAAGATGTGATTTAGTTAAGGACTTTGAGATAGAAATATTAACCTAGATCATCATCCATCCAGGTGGACTCAATCTAACCACACAGGTTTTTAAAATTGGAGAACCACTCCCTGCTGTGGTCAGAGGGAGATGTGACTATAGTTGAATGATCAGAGATGAAACATTGCTGGCTTTGAAGATGCAGGGAGGGGCTGCGAACTAAGGAGTGTGCGCAGCCTCTGCAAGTTGGAAACAGATTCACTCCTAGAGCCATTAGAAAGGTATATTGCTGAATTCTTGATAACCCAATGAGACTCATGTTGAACTTCTAGCCTGCAGAACTGCAGGCTAACTTTGTGTTGTTAAGACATCAAGTTCGTGATAATTTGTTTTAGCAACCATATGTTAATTTGTGACTGTTTATTTAGAATATGTGATTAAGGGTTTGATGCTGTTTTCAACCTCCTTGCCACTCTCCACCAGTGCACCAATGCCAGATTGAAGGGTTACTCATTACAATTTACATTATAGTCTCTCATAGTTGTGTTGTTTTCTGTGATTTTCACTTCTCTAGTTAAATCATCATCCCCTTTACATTTCTATCCTTTTATCAGTGAGAATTTTGGAAAGATCGGCAATGAGCAGGTATAGCCATCTGAATTAGAAGCATTATTCATGCACTTCTTATAAGTGAGAGACAATCTACAGGCAAAAAGAAGCAAGACAACGAGGATCCCGAAAACAGATTTGATTTCCTGTTGCTAGAAAAAATCAGAGTCCCAGAAAAATGGCTTTCTAACTGTAGAAAAAGGGCCCTATCACCCTGAGGAAAGGCAGCTTGTTTCTCTCTTCTCATTTTCCCTGAAATTGATCTCCTGGTATGATAGTTACCCTTTTAGCCCCAGGGTCTACAAGCTGAAGTGGGTGGGAAGAAAAGGCTTCTTTCAGGAGAACAGCCTTGCTGTTGCCACAATCAACACTACCTTATTTTACAAGATCTGACTCATTTACGTGAAACTGTTGGTTGCCTATCTATGTCAGATTTCATGATCAAACAGCTCATGTCTGTTTTCCTTTTAGATGTTTTTCTTAGCTCTGGTGTGTTGGTGGTACTCCTTCTTGGATTCCAGGGTAAATGCAAATGTAGTTTTACTCTGTCCTTAGTTCCTTCAGGAATTATTTATGTTTTATTTTGCAATGCTTTCGTCAATCCTCTCAGTTTTGTCTGTAGATAATAAAGTCTATGAATATTGTCTTGATAATGTAGTACCCAGAATTGGGTGTAATACTCTGGTTATGTTCCGAGCTGGCATTGTTATTTTACTTTCTTATCTGAATATCATACTATAATTTTTGTTGATCTAAAGCCACAGTATCTTTGTAATTCTGCTTGAAGAAGACAAAGATAATCCTACTTTCTTTTCCTAGATGAGGGCTTATGTTCTAGGCTTTTAGTTTGCACATCTGATCTTATTTTTAATTTTACCGAAGCAGATATCTCCATATCCTACCACATCCTCCTCTCAATCTGGTGCTCACTGCAACAAGGCCATTTAAAGCTCAGCCAGAAGGGTTGATCAGACTGTGTTTGCTTAAAGAATGTCTCCACTGCTTTTACACAAAAGTACTGAGGGACTCCAAAATTTGCTAGATTTAATGTGTGATCTTTTTCTCTGTAAATTCCTCCTCTCTTTTACAGTCCTCACTTTTCATTGAGGCTGGGATTAATGCAATATACCACAGCGGGCAACTTAGCACTGATCAGGGAAAAAGAAACATTCACTGGAAGTTTTCGACATGTTTCCAAACAAGGAAAGCACAGGTTCGCTTCTGTATCCTCCGTCCTGCATCTGGCCTCCAGAGGGTGATGTTGCACAAGGGACAGACGCCTATTTCCCTTGATGATCAACCCCTTCTTCCTGCAGCTGGCTTACTGAAGCACCTCACTGGAGTTCTTTGAAGATGGGGCAAGCGGAGAGAATCAAAGATCGAAAACCAATCAGGATTATCTCAGCACTTTTTGTATTTTTACCAAAACAAGAGACTTGCCTAGCCCAACCTTCCTCATACTCGCTATTCCCAAGACCTGGGTTCCAGCCACTTTCTTCCTTGCTCCAAGGAGAATTTCCAATGAGATGCCTGCAGTGTTTCCATAGCTCAGCCATGCTCCTGTTGCTCATACCAGTTCTGGGGATAATTTTTGCCCTGAGTGAGTAACCTTCTATTATGGTCTCTAGTTCCACAGAAGTAACTGTTTTCTGATTCAAATCTTAGTAGAAAAACATTTCATAGACAAGTCTGCACTGTTTTCATTGATATAATATTGATTTTTTCAGGAGATGCCAGAGCCCAGTCTGTGAGCCAGCCTGACTACCATGTAATTCTTTCTGAAGGGGCCTCACTGGAGTTGAGATGCAACTATTCCTATGGTGGAACTGTTACTCTCTTCTGGTATGTCCAGAACCCTGGTCAAGACCTTCAGCTTCTCCTCAAGTACTATTCAGGGGACACACTGGTTAAAGGCATCAAAGGCTTTGAGGCTGAATTTATGAAGAGTAGATCTTCCTTTAACCTGAGGAAACCCTCTGTGCAGTGGAGTGACACGGCTGAGTACTTCTGTGCTGTGAAAGCCACAGTGTCTGGGACTGCAAAGGGAGCTGAACACAAACTTTGTAAGGTGCTAGGGGGAATAACTGCCTCTGAAAGATTTTAGATTCTGACACAGTAGAAATGATTTTGCTTTTTTAAAAAAATTATTTTTAATTTTTATGGCTACATAGTAGATATATATATTTATGGGGTACATGAGATATTTTGATACAGGCATGCAACGCACAACAATTATATCACATAAAATGGGGTACACATCCCCTGAAGCATTTATCCTTTGTGTTACAAACAATCCAATTATACTATTTTAGTTATTTAAAAATGTACAGTTAAATTGTTATTGACTATAGTTACCCTGTTGTGCTATCAAATACCAGGTCTTATTCATTCTTTCTAATTTTTTGTACCCATTAAACATCCCTCTTCTCCCCCACCCTCCCAATACTGTTCCCAGCCTCTAGAAACTATCCTTATCTTCTATTCTCTATCTCCATGAGTTTGATTGCTTTGATTTTTAAATCCCATGGATAAGTAAGTGTATGAACATGTTATGTTTGTCTTTCTGAGCCTGGCTTATTTCACTTAGCATCATGACCTCCAGTTCCATTCAAGTTGCTGCTGTGACCCTAAGAGTATCTGAGACAAGTCTCAATCAATTCAGAAGGTTTATTTGCCAAAGTTAAAGATGCACCCATGACACAGCCTCAGGAGGTCCTTACAACATGTGCCCAAGGTGGTTGGGGTATAACTTGCTTTTATACAGTTTAGGGAAACATAATACATCAATCAATACAAGTAAGATATACAGTGGTTTGATGTGGAAGGGCGGTATAACTTGAAGACGAGCTTTCAGATCATAGGTAGACTTAAAAATTTTCTGATTGGCAGTTGTTTATTATCAGTAGAAAGCAATGTCTGGGCTATGATCGGAGGTTGTGGAGACCAAAGTTTTATCATGCAGATGAAGCTCCAGGTAGCAGGCTTCAGAGAGAATAGATAGTAAATGTTTCTTATCAGACTTAAAGTGCATGTTGATGTTAATGACAGTTAGCTTTTCTTGAATTCCCAAAGGGAAATCCAAAAGGGAGGAGGGTATATGAGGCATGTCCCCCCTTCCCATCGTGGCCCAAACTAGTTTTTCAGGTTAACATTGGCATGCCCTTGGCTGAGAGACGTCCATTCAGATGGTTGGGGACCTGATAATTTTGTTTTTGCTTTATATTACAAATGATAGAATCGCATTCTTTTTGTGAAGCCATGATGTTCTTATTCCACAGTATGGAGGTGCTCAGGGATTTGCTGGGTGAGTGTGAAGCTGTTATACTTAAAATTTTTGAATATGAAAATTGTAACATGGCACAGAGTTTTGCTTTTCATTCACCATTTTGTCTTTCAATATTTGGAACAAAAGGTGGACTTCCTTTTGTAAGCATATCTTCTTGCATACTTAACTACCCTCTCAACTTGATAATTTTAAGGTAGTTTTCCTGGAAACTTTTTCCTGATTCTACACTATGCTGAGTATTTTCTTTCCTTTTAAGTGCTTCATTTAGGAGGGAGGAGATTTATTAGGATGCTGAATGGCTTAGAACAATGGTGTGCTCACGTAGCATCCAGTAACTTTGTCAGGAATACTGAAGAAAGGAGAGTGAATAACTGAAATTCTTCAGTAGTTTGTAAAGGACTATTAAGGAGGAAGAAAATGCTAGGTCTACTTTCCAAAATCCCTTTTTTTTTTCTACTTTAAAACCAGTTCTTATTCTTTTGATATCTTAAATTCTTTATAATGTGCAAATCCACATTATAAATCTTCAAAACTGGTGAAATATTAACTTTTGCCAATTCTGCCAAATGATGTTGTTACTTTATTTATTTTTAACTCTTATTCCAGTTTTTGGTTTAACAGCTGGAATATTAGAAATGAATTTTTACCTGTTTAACATTGCAATAATTATGTGCAAAATTTATCAATGTCTGGCCCCTGAAGATATTCTAATTAAGTATTGTAATGGGAATAAAAAGGTGAAGGGCATGTGATAGATGTATGACTTCCCCTGGCTAGGAAGAAAAAAATATACAAACACTTTTTAATTTTCTTAATTGAAGCCTTCAAGGTTAATAATGACTTGAAGAAAGGTAAAGAGAAGGAGGAGGAGGAGCAGGGTTGGGCTTTTTTGTTGTGTACATCCTGATGCTGGCATGAGTAAGAGGAATAGGAATTTGAAGATATAGATAATAATAGTGGATTATTTCCAATGATTTACCTAAGCCAAAGGGGATACCATTAGGGATCAACATTATTTTTTCAAGTTATATCGATATGGCCATTTGTGGTATATACATTTGAAGGATTTCTGGAAATGAAGTAAGATATATAAAATTCTTTATAAGAAATATATACTTATTTAATGTCTTGTTCTTCAGGTTATATTCTCTACTGTCTCTGAGAGGCTGATGATCTTTTTAAGACTTAAAAACACAACGCAGTCCTGTGTTCCAGAATGATTGCAGTGGGTACTTTATACACTACATATGAGAGCGAGAAATGGCAATGTCTTTCAATTCCAAACTGAAGCTTGGTACCGAGGAAATGTAACTGCTGGCACCAAAAACCTCAAGCACCTGGAAATGCATTTTCCATTCTCACACCAACAACCCTGCCTGAGATGTCAGAGTAGTTTTATTTATATGATTTTATAAATGTAGAGAACTTTATATAATACATATATATATGTAAAGTAGAAACCAGAAATACTTAATTTCTAATGCAATTATATTTGCCATATAAGCAGATTGTAACATTTTAAAAGAATATTATATTATTTCTATCTCTTGATATAAATACAGTTACACATAAATGTAAAATTTCAAATTTTAAAAAATAAATAAAACATTACAAATAAAATTGCCATCGCTCTTATTTTTCTTCTCAGTTTTCATACCTTCATCCCTCTCTCAAACCCATTGTGAACTATTTTCTCAAGTCCATTTTTTTTTATTTCTAATACATAGATATTTTTAAACAATGTGTGGTGCCATGTTTTGTGTTTTTAAAATTATATGAATGCAATCCAATTGTATGTGTAATGGTGAAACTTGATTTCTTATCTAAGATATTTTTGAGATATAGAAAAATTTATACATGTAGATGTATTTCATTGCTTTTAGCTGATGTACAGTACTCCAATTTATGAATATATTATATGTCCCTTTTCATGCATATTGGATTGTGCAATGCCATCAGTTGTGATAGACTTAGGCTCAGTTAGACAATCAAGTTTACAAAGCTCAACAGGCCACATAAGTATTGGTTTCCTTCACACCCTAAGTGTTTTCAAGAGGAGTCCTTTCAGCTCTCTACACAGTTCACAGATTATTCTTTTTGCAATGCCTCCCTCCCCTCATCCCACATCAAGAGCTAAGGTGTGAGGGAATAAGACTGAGCAGGCCATCCAGACTGAGAAACCCCATATCCCAAATGGAAACCAGTATCTCCTGTAACAATTATAAAAGTCACTGCTCCAAAACTATGACATCTTAAAAAGTATTCACAGTCCATTCACAGTCCAGATGCAGTTTATCAATCAAAAGCATTTTTACCATAACAGTCTTACTTGGTAATATAGCTGACATTCTACTTTTATTGGATTTCCAGAGAAACAGAGATTAAAAAGTTAATCTTTTTTTCATGTAGAAAGAGAAAGAATTTTGTTAATCCTTTATTCAATGAATGTTTCTAATTTTTTCTTATAAAATTCTATACGGAATACAATTATGTTTCCTTATATATAGATATAGAATGTTTTATGTTATACACCTGGAAGTGATTCACATCTTAAAAAATTTACTTGCAATTGTCAAATTGCTCTTGAAATATTCTTACCATTTTTTGCTCTCATTAACGAGGTAGAGGAACTCCTGTTTCTTCACACCCTTGTAAACACTTGCATTTCTTATATAATATCCCACATTCTCTACCTGCGTTTCCCTCATTTCCGAAATAAACTACTTATAATCATTTTTTCAAGATTTGTTTCTGGAAGAACCCAGTGTAAGAGATTTGTTACAGAAGTGGACATAGAGAGCAAATACATAGAATGAGATTTTGGAATTAAGTTATTCATGGCCATAAGGGAACAAGGATCCCATTATTACAAGTAGATGTGGTAGTGGTAAGTGCAGAAAGATCATAGCATCAAAATTATTAATTACTTGTGGTGAATTGGCAGGGGGTTCCTATGTAAGTTGTTGCAGTAGCTTATGCAATATACTTAGCATTTGAGAACTACTGTGATAAAGGTAATTTTATGTGCTGTGGAGCTGGTTATTTATTGTCAGGTGCCATCAGGGAAGAACAATAACAAAATGGAATCAGCCAAGACCACTGTGTCTTTCACCATCTCTAATCAATGGTGATCTTCGGAAGATAATGGCTGCTGCTTCCCATCTGCCTTTCAAATCTTGTGCAGATGCACTTTTGTATTCAGAATTACACACAAATAGAGGATTCTGGGCACTGTATTTTCTAATGCAGACACATCAGCAATATAGTAATCCAGCATAGAAAACCAAAAGCCAAGGTCACTGGTGTGCTGCTTAGTTCACCGGAGTGCTGTGTTGTACATTGTCAACTGGGCTCCTTTCTTGTGCCCTTTAAAATACTCCCTTGTTTTGCTAGGGAAGAAACTCAAACAACAATTCACACAATCCCTTTCATTCATTTAGTTTTAATTCTACAAATGAGAGGCATTTGGGAATAATATTGGGAAAGTATAAAAGAAAGAAGGCGTTTCTTTTCTACGATTTTTTTGAAACAACTAATTGGCATTTACAAGACATGCGATTTTCCAACTGCAATACACATCAGCAACCTCTTTAAATCTAGAAGGGCTAGGTGGAGCAAAAATTTTCTTTTAAAAGATTGAGGGAAAAGTCAAGAATAGCTTTGTCATATTATTTACATGGGTGTTCTATAAAGGTTGGTAAATCTTCCCAAAGGGTGGTAGGCATTTCCAATCCACCAAATGTGGCATGCAATTTCTCTCTTTGGATATCAAGGTCGGTAGAACAAAGAGCAACCACCCAATGGCCTGCTAACCACTTCGCCTGTCCCTGTAGGGGCTCTGCTCACCATTCAGGTCTGTTAAGGCCTTTGTCCATCATTTCTGGTGTTTTTGGGAGGAGGTAAGGTCTTGTCTAACTGGGACAAAGTGACTGAAAGTGGTCAGCCTGGGACCTGCATCTGTGCAACCCCATGGCATAATGAAGTTCCTGAGCTTGTTTCTCTAGACTCACCTTCTTGGGTTCTCCAAACTATTGCAGCCCTCAGCGCCTTCTGGCAGCTGCCATTTTTCTCCCCCTTCAACGTCCATTTCCTCCCAAAGGCACATGTCCTTCACAGCTCAGTGAGGGCTTTGCAGAGGTCAGCAGGATATCTAGATATTCTAAAGTGCTTCATAGCCCAGAGAGGCTGCTGCCCATCAGATCACTGAGGTGGGGAGGGAAAGAGGTTCCCAAGGCCCCAGCTTACCAGCCCTGCAGTGCGCTGCTTCTCACCACATTGTCTGCCTGAACTCTAAATATCTTTCTACTGAAAATTTTTGGATTTGTTTTATGAGGAAAGCAAAGATCACCCGGTGGCCATCAAGCAGACCATCCAGAGGCAAAACTCCTTAACTGACAAATTCAGAAGTAATTATTATTATTTTTTTAAGACGGGGTTTCACCGTGTTAGTCAGGCTGGTCTTGAACTCCCAACCTCAGGTGATCCGCCAGCCTTGGCCTCCAAAGTGCTTGGATTACAGGCGTGAGCCACCACACCCAGCCTCAGAAGTAATTATTAATCAACATCCCTATTATCAATGCAGGCATATGCTATCAGGTTTCTTTCCCAAAAATGTATAAGTAACCAGAATTTCTGTACATCTTTAGAATGCATGTATGTTGAAACTTACTGTGCAGCCCTTGCTGACATCAAGGCACCAAAATGTCTACAAATGTAACCATTTATCATGACCCTGGTGGCTAATATGGTCCAAATTAGGCTTAAACTCCTGCTTTGAGGTTCATAAACGGTCCTAAGGAAAAATCCACCCTGGCTTGCTCAGTCTGCTCTTGCCAAAGCTCCCTACTGCACTCCTCTGCAGCATTGTTTCGAATAAAACTTCCCTTTTCAAACCCAGACTGTTGTGGACAAATTCTTCCTATTGCTTTGAGCCAATCACTTCCTGTTGCTGTGGCTGTTGCTGCCTCGCCCAGACTGACTCTTGACTGACAACACATCTGTATAAATTCAAGTACCTGAGGCAGAGCTTTTGAGGCTTGAAGTCAGACCATTCAAATAAATCTATTATTAGTTGGGAATAGCTTAAGCATTTTCTTTTTCACTGATTACACAGTTCTACTGTATTTCACTGAAATCTGCTACAGTTCCTCTATGACATTCATCTCCTCATGAAATCATGGTGATATGACTTGGGCCCATGTCCCCAGCCAAACCTCATGTTCAATTGTAATCCCCAGTGATGGAGGTGGGGCCTGGTGGGAGGTGCTTGGTTCACTGAGGTGGATCTTTCATGAATGGTTTAGCATCATTCTCTTGCTACTGTTCTTGAAATAGTGAGTTCTTGTGAGATCTGGTAGGTTAAAAGTATGTGGCACTTTCCCACCCTCTCTCTATTGCTCCTGCTTCTGCCATGTAAGATGCTGTGCTTCAGCTTTGCCTTGCACCATGATTGGAAGCTTCCTGAGGCTCCCAGAAGCAGAAGTCTCTATGCTTCCTATATAGCCTGCAGAACAGTGAGCCAATTAAACCTCTTTTCTTTATAAGTTACCCAGTTTCAGGTATCTCTTTAGAGCAATACAAGAATGAACTAATACACATGGTGTGGAAAATAGATTTCCTCAAAAGAGTGGAGGGTTGTTATAATACGAAGGACAAGGCTTCTTTGGAAAAAGTAAAGAAAGTTAGAAACAGTGAAACTGCTCACTCTATAATTCTTCTTAGACTTCAGGTAGAGTCATTTAGATGAATGGGTCAAAAGAACCAGGAAAAGGAGGAAGACACAGCTTGATCCCAGAGATTTGACACAGGGTAAGAAGGAAAAGGAGGAGAGCCTTAATATAGACCCAAATAATGTCCAGATCAGAATTTTCTTCCCAAATTTAGAGTTTGTTAGTATTTATACCTTGCTGCAGGACATGTAGCTGCTGTTTCTGAATTCATGGAGAGTGAATGTTTTAGGAAGCACACTGGAAGGCTTCCACAGCCAAAGATAAGTGTTAGTGGGGCTGACAGAAAAACAGCATCCTTCTCACCAAGTTTGTCCTAAGAACATCGAGAGATTTTTATTACAAATGGAATGAACAAGAATAATGAGAGTAAACAGCATTTGTTTTAGCTACTGTGACTTCAGTACTACCACGAAAGGAGAATCTGTGAGGACTGGAGGTTTTTCTCATGTGGATCCCAGAAGCGCTTCCCTGATACCTTGTCTGTCTGCTTAGGTCAGTATTCCCAAAGATTATTTTGTAAATTTAATAACACTGGCTGCATCACAAACATCTGAGGAGATTTTTAACTTCCAGGACCTTGATTCTGAACATTTTGATTTCGATAAGTGGAGAGACCTCCAAATCTATATTTTAAAGATGATCACCGACTAACTCTTACATGCAGAAAAGTGACATTCTTGCTATGATTTTATACATCAGCAGATGTGTCTGTACCAATCCTAGAAGCTGAGATTGAGCTTATTCTCTGGTCTTTTGGGGCAAACCCAAACTACTTAAGTATCTTATCCTGTGGTAAAAATAACTATAGGTCAATAGTATTGGTGGATGAACTTATGTAGAGGGTATATAATGAAGGCTAAATTTCCATTAAAAGTTTAATATCACAACATTTTGCCTGATGCACATAGACTACTCACATTATCTGGGAATCATTTCTTCTCTTACAGGAGAAGAAAGTGATGCCAGATAATTTTATAGGGATTCAACGACTTTAATTACTACATTTTTTCATTGCTAAGAGTCACATATTCTTTACTTTTTAATCAATATATATGATAAAGTTTCCCTTTTTCTTTGAAAAAAATTTATTGATTGCATTTCTGTTATTGATGTCTTAAATGTGAAGCAATATGATATTTCAAGTAGTAGCAATTCCTCAACCAAAGACCATTCATTTATTTATGCATTTGTGTGTTTAAGAAGTGTTTTCTAACCACCTGCTGAGTGTCTGATATTGTACTATGTATGGGAATACAGCAGTGAAAAAAGCTTAAAGCTCTGCTATCTTAACTAATCTACTAATGATTAAACATGTGTTACTGACATTCCTTTAGTTTTATCCTAAAAACTTCCTTATACGATATTTTAGTGAATCATGGGATGGGCAAAGATAGATAAATAAGAAAAAGTAAAATGAATTATTCTCAGAAATGTCATGGCATGAAAAGAGGTTTCAAGTAAGACAGTATGCTGTAAAAAAAATAGGGTTATAAAAAAGACCAACTATTCTTTAGATATACAAGAAACCATTAGACAACTAATAGGTGCCTTAGGAAAAAAAAAGCCAGAAGTGAAAATACAGGATTGACTTTTGGGAGAACAGATCAACAGTCCTCTGAATTTAGTATCTTGCCCACAAGGGGGTGCATCGTCCTAACACATTGACATTTCCTGCTCACACTCATCCCTTCAGTGTGAGCTTAACCTTTCCTCACACTAAGAAGTCAACACCCAAGGACACGAGAGGGTCTGAAAATGAACTCTTTTCCAGGACCAGCGCTTGCACTGTTCTTAATGTTTGGTGAGTAAAATGGCGCTTACAACTTAGAATCTTTTGTTCCATTGTGTTGATTTAACCTTTAACCACAGTTTTCTCTGAGGGGTAGAGCTCAGATCATGTCTAAGGTAACTTGGTATAACTTATTTTTTTTTTTTCAGGGGGAATCAATGGAAATTCAGTGGTCCAGACAGAAGGTGAAGTGCTCCTCTCTGAAGGGGATTCCCTGACTGTGAACTGCTCCTATGAATCCACAGGGTACCCTTCCCTTTTCTGGTATGTCCAATATCCTGGAAAAGGTCCAGAGCTCCTCCTGAAAGCCATGAAGGGCAATGACAAGGGAAGAAGCAACAAAGATTTTGAAGCCATATACCGTACAGAAACCACTTCTTTCCACTTGGAGAAAGGCTCAGTTCAAGAATCAGACTCAGCTGTGTACTTCTGTGCTCTGAGTGACACAGTGACAGGGACTGCAGGGGGAGCTGAGCACAAACTCTAAGCAGCACAAGGAGCCTGGCTGCTGAGTGTCAGCTGCTGTGATCCACTCTGGTGAGGGACCAGGAACTACTCTACTGTTGTTGTTCATCACTCACCCGAGGCACTTTGAGTGTGAAAGCCATCCAAATAAACTCTAAAACATGATAGAAGAACATGCCTTACACCAGACGCTTTAACAGTAAGAATGAAAACAGAATGTCACCATAGTTCCTCAACCTTGCTTGACATTTGTGATTTTAAAAGTATAAAACCTTGAGATAAATGAAATGGTCTAGCTATTCATTCCTGTATAAAAATCTAGCCTCCTGGCTTTGTCTCAGGTCATCCATGGAAATTGTACGTTTACAGACACCGTTATGACAGATGAGGTTGCAAATGCTTACAATATACCTGATGAGCTGGGGCAAGATGGGATGATTTCTTAGGAACGCTTCTGCCCAAGAAATGATAGGTTCTTAAAGGAAACAGGAATTATAGGGCGGGTGTGGTGGCACATGCCTGTAATCCCAGCACTTTGGGAGGCCAAGGACAGTGAACCATGAGGTCAAGAGATAGAGACCATTCTGGCCAACATGGTGAAATCCTGTCTCTACCAAAAATACCAAAATTAGTTGGGCGTGGTGGGGGGCATCTGTAATCCCTGCTACTTGGAAGGCTGAGGCAGGAGATTGCTTGAAGCCAGGAGGCGGAGATTGCAGTGAGCCAAGATCATGCCACTGCACTCCAACCTGGGTGACAGAGTAAGACTCCATCTTAAAAAAAAAAAAAAGAAAAGAAAAAAAAATTATAATATGAAGAAGTCAAATTTTACTTATTTTTTTGCAGATGATATGATTTTATATTTGGAAAATCCTAAAGACTCCACAAAAAAAACCTTAGGACTATAACTTCAGTAAAGTTGCAGAATACAAAATCAACATACAGAAACCAGTAACATTTCCATATGTCAACAATAAACAATCTGAAAAATAAATAAAAAAGTAATTCCATTTATAATAGCCATGAATAAAATTTAATACCTGGGGGTTAGTTTAACCAAAGAAGTGGAAGATCTCTATAATGAAAAGTATAAAATGCTGATGAAAGAAATTGAAGAGGACACCAAAAAAAAAGAAAAGAAAAGAAAAACAACTCCATGTTCATGGATTGTAAGAAACAATATTGATAAAATATCCATACTACCCAAAGCAACCTACAGATTCAGTGCAATCTCTGTCAAAATACCAATGACATTCTTCACAGGAATAGAAAAAAATTCCTAAAATATATATGGAACCACAAAAGACCCAGAATAGCCAGAACTATTCTAAACAAAAAGAATAAAACTGGAAGAATTACATTACCTGACTTTAAATTATACTACAGAGCTATAGTAACCAAAACAGGATGGGACTGGCATAAAATTAGACACATAGACCAATGGAACAGAATAGAGAACCTAGAAACAAATTCACACATCTAAAAATGAACTCGTTTTTGACAAAGGTGCCAAGAACATACACTGGGGAAAAGACAGTCTCTTCTATAAATGGTGCTGAGAAAGCTGGATATCCATGTGCAGAAGGATAAAACTAGACCCCTATCTCTCACCGTATACAAAAATAAAATCAAAATGGATCAAAGACCTAAATTTAACATCACAAACTCTGAAACTATTACAAGAAAACACTGGGGAAAATCTCCAGGACATTGGACTGGGCAAAAATTTCTTGAGCAATAGCCCACAAGCACAGGCAACCAAAGTAAAAAGGGACAAATGGGATTACATCAAGTTAAAACACTTCCACACAGAAAAAGATACAATCAACAAAGTGAAAAGACAGTACACAGACTGGTGAAACATATTTGCAAGCTACCCATCTGACAGGATTAATAACCAGAGTATATGAGGAGCTCAAACAATGCCATAGGAAGAAATGGAATAATCTGATTAAAAATAGGCAAAAGATTTGCATAGATATTTCTCAAAAGAACATGTACAAATGGTAAACAGGCATATGAAAAGGTTCTTGATATCATTGACCATCAGAGAAATGCAAATCAAAACTAAAATGAGATAGCATCTCATCCCAGTGAAAATGGCTTATATCCAAAAGACAGGCAATAACAAATGCCAGCTGTACAAGGGTTCCTTTTTCCTCATAGCAATAACAAATGTTGTGAGGAGAAGGGAAACCTCGTACACTATTGATCAGAATGTAAATTAGTACAATTACTATGGAGGATAGTTTTAGTTTCCTCAAAAAACATTTCTGTTTATCTTTTAAGCATCACTCCACTCCTGGTGCCAATTTACTGTATTAGTCTGTTTTCACACTGCTAATAAAGACATGCCCAAGACTGGGCAATTTACAAAGGAAAGAGGTTTCATTGGACTTACAGTTCCATGAAGCTGGGAAAGTCTCACCATCATGGCAGAAGGCAAGGAAGAGCAAGCTATATCTTACATGGATGACAGCAGGCAAAGAGAGCTTGTGCAGAAAAACTCCCCCTTATAATAACCATAAGATCTCGTGAGACTATCGTATCAACTTCTTTACTTACTAATATGAATTTAAGGTTTCTAAATGTTTTTCATGTCTTCATAGCTCATTTCTTTTTAGTAGTGAATAACATTATGTTGTCTGAATATACCACATTTTATTTAACCATTTACTTTCTGAAGGGCATCTTAGTTGCTTCCAAGTTTTGGCAATGATAAATATAGCTGGTATAAATATCTCTTTACAGGTATTGGCGTAGACATAAATCTTAACTTCTTTGGGTAATTACCAAAGAGCACAACTGCTGGACCGTATGGCAAGAGTATGTTTAGTTTTATAAGAAGTTGCCAAACTCTGTCTTAAAGTGGCTGTACCATTTTGCATTCTCACCAGGAATAAATGAGATTTCCTGTTGTTCCGTATGCTCACCAGCATTTGGTGTTGTCAGAGGTCTGGAACTTGGCTATTGGAATAGATATTTCAGGATATCTCATTGTTTTAATTTATATTTCCCCAATGGCATATGATATAAAGCATCTTTTCATATGTTCATTTGCCATTTGTGTATCTTCTTTGGTGAAGTGTCTGTTAAGGACTTTGACCCATTTTTTAATCAGGTCGTTTGTTTCTTATTATTGAATTTTAAGGCTTCTTTGTATATTTTGGATAACAATCCTTTTCTTTTCGAATATTTTCTCCCACTCTGGTTTTGCTTCTCATTTTCTTGACATTGTTATTTTACAGAGTAGAAAATTTAAATTTGTTATTGATTATTTTAAGCTCAGTTTATTATTGATATCTTTCATGTACCATGAATTTGGTGTTGCATTTAATGACTCATTCCCATGCCCAAAGTCATCTAAGTTTTCTCCTATATTACCTTTGGAGTTTTATAGTTTCGCATTTTAGGTTTATAATCCATTTTGAGTTAATTTTTGGAGTGTAATGTCTGTGTCTAGATTCATTTTCGTATGTATGTATTTTTTTGCCTGTGAATATCCAGTTGTTCCTGCATCATTTGTTAAAAAGACTATCTTTGCTCCATTGTATTTCCTTTGCTCCTTTGTCAAAAATAAGTTGCCTTTGTGTGTGCAGGTATTTTTATAGGCTCTCTGTTCTGTTCCATTGATCTATTTGTCCCTTTTTCATAAATGCCACACTTTCTTGATTAATGTAGCTTATGTCAATCCTTTGATTTGTTCATGTCTTTCAGAATTGTGTTGGTTATTCTGGCCTTTCCATATGAGTTGTAAAAAGAGTTCATCAATGTCCCTCCAAAAATCTTGCTGGGCTTTTGATTGTTATTGCACTGAACCTGTAGATCAAGCTGGGGAAGGATAAACATTTTGACAATATTGAGGTCTTCTTATTCAGGAACATGAAATTCTTTATTTCTGTAGTTTTCCTTTGATTTCTTTCATCAGAGTTTTATAGTTTTTTTCATGTAGATATTGTACATATTTTGCTAGATTTATGCCTATATATTTTACCTTTTGTGTGCCAACATAATTGTCTTACATTTTTAGCTCAAATTCCACTTGTTTGTTGCTGGCATATAGGAAAATGAATATGTATATGATGTATATAATAATAAAAATTGCATATATAAAATATATCATATTTTGTATGTTAACCTTGCATCCTGCAACCTTGCTACTATTGCTTATTAGTTCCAGGAGTTTTCTTTTTGTCAATTTTTTTGGATTTTTTAATGTAGATGATCATGCCATGTGGGAACAATGTTTTATTCTTTCCTGCCCAATCTATATAGCTTTTCATTTTTCTTTTCTTTTCTTTCTTGTCTTGTCTTATTGCAGTAGCTAGGACTTCTGGTATGATGCTGACAAGGACGGGAGGGAAGGGACATCCTTGCCTTTTTCCTGATCATAATGGGAAATCTTGAGTTTTTCCATGATCAGGTATGGTGTTAGTTGTACGTTTTTGTAGATACTGTTTATTGTATTGAAAAAGTTCTTCTCTATTCCTGTTTTATTTTTTATGATTAGGTGTTGAATTTTCTTAAATGCTTTTTCTGCATCATTGATAAGATCATGTGATTTTTCCTCTTTAGCCTGTTTATGTGGTGAATTACATTAAATGAGTTTCAAATCTGTACCAGCCTTGCTGTTTGTTGCCCTTGTCCTTATTTTTGTCTTTCATTTTAAAAATAATTCCTTCTCTGGTTTCTTTTAGGATTCTTTCTTTTAATCTATGTTTTCTTTCATCTTTTCTTTCTCTTTTTTGGGGAAGGGTAGGGTCTCACTCTGTGCCCAGGCTGGAGTATAGTGATGTGATCTTGACTCACTACAGCCTCAACTTCCTGGGCTCAAGTGATCCTCCTGCCTCAGCCTCCAGAGTAGCTGGGACCACAGGCATGTATCACCATGCCCAATTAATTTTGTATTTTTTTGTAGAGATGAGGTATTGCCATGTTGCCCAGGCTGGTCTCCAAATTCTGAGCTCAAGTGATCCACTCACCCTGGCCTCCCAAAGTGCCAGAGTTATAGGCATGAACCACTGTGCCCAGCCTATCTAAGATTTTCTACAAATTGAAAAGGAAATATTTAGGTGTTTTGTTTTGTTTTGTTTTGGTATATATCCTGCTGTGTGTTCTCTGAGCTTCCTGGATCTCTGGTTGGGTGGCTAACATTATTTTGGGGGGAATTCTCAGTCATTGTTTAAAAAAAAATTTTTTTTGGTTAATTTTTCTCTTTCTTCTCTATCTGATATTACCCTTATGTATTTGTTATACTTTTTGCAGTTGAACCACAGTTTTTGGATTTTTTTTTTCATTTTTTTTGTCTTTGTTTTCTTTGCTTTTCAGTTTTAGATTTTTCTACTGATCTGTCCTTAATCTCAGAAATGCTTTTCTTGGCTGTGACCAGCCTACTAATAAATAGTGTTTTGATCTCTAGAAATTTTTTGTTCTTTCTTAGGATTTCCATCTCTATTACACTGCCCATCTATTCTGGCATACTGTCTACTTTATTATTAGAGCTCTTAGCATATTTATTCCTGGTCTGATAATTCCAACACCCCTGCTGTGTTTCTGTGATGCTTGCTCTGTCTCTTCAGATTGTTGTTGCCTTTTAATATGCCCTGTAATTTTTTCTTGGTAGCCAGACACGATGTACTGGGTAAAGGGAGCTGCCGTAAATAGGCTGTTAGTGCTGTGGTGGTAAGGTGTATGGGGAGAGGAAGCGTTCTATAGGCCTACAATTAATTCTCAGTCTTTTAGTGAGCCTGTGCCTCTGGGCTGTAAACTTCTCTAGTGTTTCTTAGTCTCCCTCACTCCTCACACACCCTTTAGCTGGGAAGGAATTGTAGAGTGGGCTGACGTTGGGTATCTCCCTTCCACCAGGTCAATTAACCTCTGATAAAATCCCAACAGGTCTTCTTTGGTTAACTGGTTTCTTCTGAGGGAAGAACTTTGTTAAGGACAGAGTGCTGTAGTGCATTTCAGAATTATTCCTTTTCCTCTATCCCTGCTGGAAGCACAAGGGGATTTTTCTGTGATATTTACTGTGGAAACCCGGTCAAGTTGCTAAAGATAAAATTTATAAAAGTGTGGCCCAGCCTCCCCACCCCATGACTCAGCCTTCCTGGAGTTTTTGACTCTCAGATTTGTCCTTTCTGAGCCCACAACAGTTTTTCAAATACAGTTCAGGTTTTCCTACCTCAGCAGTGGTTCCAATAAATGCTTCTGCTTCTGAGTCTTCACTCCACTAGCCATATCCCCGAGCATTTACCCGTTTGTGCAATCCAGGGGCAGTGATATGCCTGGTGTCCTCGCTTTTATTATAGATCCAAGAGGAATTGTTTAATTTTCAGTCTGTTCAGCTTTTTACTCATTAGGAGTGAGTGGCAACTTTAAAGCTCCTTACATGCAGAACCAGAAACTAGAAATCATCTGCTATCATCTTTTTAATATAAATTTAAAAAAACATTCTCTATATTAAGAAAACTTGTCATATAACCATTGATGTATATATATATCTTTTAAAAAAAGATATATAGAATATATATAGAATATATATTCTTAACAAAGTTCTACTATCAGAAGAAACCAGTTAACCAAAACCTAACCTGTTGGAATTTTTATTAGAGGTGAACTGACCTGGTGGAAGGGAAATACCCTTTTGGTTTTATTTATAATCTTGTTTGTCTAGCAGAATTAAAAAAATACTGTATAGTCAAATTTATGAAAACCCTTTTTCCTGGATTGTGAGTTATAAGCCCTGCTTAAAAATCCACACTACTTCATATGGTAAGATTTTATATATTTTCTTTAGTTTTTCACATTTTTTATATTTAAATTTTAATAAGAGTATGTGTATCAAAAATGAGGTTGCTGTCCAAGGCTGTTTATTTTCTTAATTTTTTTGGTTTATTTTGAGGCTGCCGTTCATGCTCAACATCCTTTTCTGAATGACTAATTTTTCTTCATTGATTTAAAATGTTATATTTGTCCATTTTTTCATGTTTCTTATTTTTCACTACTAAGGTTTTCAACTTAGGTATTTAAAAAATCCATAATGTATTGTTTATTGTTAATGATGCATAATACCAATAGCTTACTGAATATGAGAGCAATATGTAGGCAGTCATCACTGAGCTCATGCTAGAAAATAAGCATGGGGATATGATATGAATGGAAGGGATGCTACTAGAGAAAGAGATAAACTACAAGAGTGTGTAGTGAGGTGTCATCTAAGGCAATGTAAACTAAATGCCTGTAATCCCAAATCTGTCAGTTGTTTTGAGTTGAGAGGAGTCAGATGAAGCAGTAGACAATCGGGCTCATAAATTGTTCACTGAGTGAAAAGTAGACAACCACCTTTGGAAAATGACAACTTGGTATCTTCTTTTTTCTTCTTGAAGAGGAGGAATGAAATAGTTAACACTTGGTTTTAGGGTTCTGACAAGTTCGGCTAGTTGAAATGCCTTGAAATTTGCTGCTACTTCAAGTTTGGGATGCTGTCATTGTTCTGGAAGAAGATTTTTGAATTTTTTCTGTTACCACATATGCTCCTTGATGATATTTGGTTATAGCCACTGTAGAAACAATCATAGCTCTCTGAAAACACTGTTGAAATTGACTATATTTAAAATATAGTACCCCTAATTTAAGCAGAATGAGTATGGGCAAATCTTTTTTGCTGAGGTTTTTTCTTCCTACTTCTGCTTCTCTTTAACTCTCTTCCTCCTCTCTGTCCCCTGTCCTTATTTCTTTCTCTTCCTTGACTTTGATAGACTGATTCTGTGATTCTTTCTTGAAGTAAGCATCTCTGGGGGGAATTAACCCTTATTTGGGCAACAATGCCATTGCAATCAATACTTAAAAATAATCTAATTATAAGATATTATTTCACGCCAATTAGAATGGCAATTTTTTTTTTTTTGAGACGGAGTTTTGCTCTTATTACCCAGACTGGAGTGCAATGGCGCAATCTCGGCTCACGGCAACCTCCGCCTCCTGGGTTCAGGCAATTCTCCTACCTCAGCCTTCTGAGTAGCTGGGATTACAGGCATGTGCCACCATGCCCAGCTAATATTTTGTATTTTTGGTAGAGACAGGGTTTCATCATGCTGACCACGATTGTCTGCATCTCCTAACCTTGTGATCCACCCGCCTCAGTCTCCCAAAGTGCTGGGATTACAGGCGTGAGCCACTGTGCCCGGCATAGAATGGCAATTATTAAAAAGTCAGGAAACAACAGATGCTGGCGAGGATGTGGAGAAATAAGATGGCTTTTACACTGTAGGTGGGAGTGTAAATTAGTTCAACCATTGTGGAAGACACTGTGGTGATTCCTCAAAGTTCTAGAACCAGAAATACCACTGGGACCCAGCAATCCCATTATGGAGTATATACGCAAAGGATTAGAAATCATTCTACTATAAAGACACATGCACACATATGTTTATTGGAGCATTATTTACAATAGAAAAGACTTGGAACCAACCCAAATGCCCATCAATGATTGACTGGATAAAGAACATGTGGCACAGATGGAATGATCCAAGATGGCTGATCGATAACAGCTCGGGATTGCAGCTCTCAGTCAAAGCGCAGAGAACTAGAGGACGCCACACTTTCAGACAAATTCTTGTCCCTCACGGAGCAGAAGATCCCCAGTGGAGGAATCACAGGGGTCGCCAGTGCAACTCTTGTGGCCAGCGCAGCGGTTTCGCCGGCATCTGGGTGTGGCAGCTCTTGGAGCAGAGCAAACAGGGCCCGCTCCCCTTCTGACTGAGGTTTGGAGGACACACACGGGTCCCCAGCATGACTCCTGAGGCTGGCGCAGCGGCTGTGATGGCACCTCAGCGCGGCAGCTCTTGGTGCACAGTAAACGAGACTGGTTCCCCTTCTGACCGAGGTTTGGAGCCCCAGGAAGGCACAGTCGCCCATTACGGACACAAGAAGGAAGCCAGACAGGAGAATCCTGGGCAGAAAAGCACCATCAGTCTTAACGCCTCCGTTCTGGCCCTGGGAACTAACAACTTGGACATCCAATCAAGAGACCTAATCTGAAAGTTGGTAAATTCAAAGACGACAGGAGGATGAATTTACAATGATGGGAAGAAACCAGCGTAAAAAGGCTGAGAATACTCAAAATCAGAACGCCTCTCCCTCTAAAGATGATCACAGTTCCACATCAACAATGGAACAAGGCTTGACGGAGAACGAGTGCATCCTGATGACAGAATCACTCTTCAAGGAATGGATAATAAGAAACTTCTGTGAGTTAAAAGAACTTGTTGTAGCCCAACGTAAATAAACTAGGAACTTTGAAAAAAGGTTTGATGAAATCCTATTGAGAATAGACAACTTAGGATTATAAGTGAATTAATGGAACTGAAGAATACAATACAGGAACTCCGAGAAGTATGCACAGGTTTAAACACTCGAATTGTTCAAGCAGAAGAAGGGATATCAGAGGCCAAAGTCGAACTTAATGAAATAAAATGTGAAGAAAAGATTAGAGAAAAAAGGATAAAAAGGAATGAGCAAAGTCTCCAAGAGATGTGGGACTATGTGAAAAGACCAAATTTACGTTTGATAGGTGTACCTGAATGCGACGGAGAGAATGAATCCAAGCTGGAAAATATTCTTCAGGATATTATGCAGGAAAATTTTCCTGAACTAGCAAAGCAGGTCAATATTCAACCCCAGGTAATACAGAGAACACCACAAAGATACAAAGATATTCCTCAAGAAGAGCAACCCCAAGGCACATAATCATTAGATTCACCAGGGTTGAAACAAAGGAGAAAATACTAAGGGCAGCCAGAGAGAAAGGTCAGGTTACCCACAAAGGCAAGCCTATCAGACTTACAACAGATCTCTCAGCAGAAACTCTACAAGCCAGAAGAGAGTGGGGGCCAATATTCAACATCCTCAAAGAACAGAACCTTCAGCCCAGAATTTCATATCCAGCCAAACTAAGCTTCACAACTGAAAGAAAAATAAAATCTTTTATGAACAAGCAAGTACTCAGAGATTTTATTACCACCAGGCCTGCTTTACAAGAGCTTCTGAAAGAGGCATTACACATAGAAAGAAACAACCAGTATTAGCCTTACTAAAAATATCCCAAAAAGTAAAGAGCACCAACATAAAGAAGAATTTTCATCAACGAATGGATCAAACAGCCAGTTAACATCAAATGGCAGTAACCCTAAATTTAAATCGACTAAATCCCCCAATCAAAAGACACAGCCAAAACCCAACGGCATGTTACATCCAGACCTGTTTCACATGCAAGGATACACAAAGACTCAAAACAAAGGGATGGAGAAAGATTTACCAACCAAATGGAGAGCAAAAATAAATAAATAAATAAATAAATAAATAAATAAAAAGCAGGAGTTGCAATTCTCGTAGCAGATAAAATAGATTTTAAAGCAACAAAGATATAGTGGTAAAAGGATCAATACAACAACAAGAGCTAATGATCCTAACACCCAGATACATAGAGACTTAGATTCAATGAGACAGAAAATTAAGGATATAAAGGACTGGAACTCAGATCCGGAACAAGTAAACTTAATAAATATTTATAGAGCTCTCCACTTCAAATACATAAAATATACATTCTTGTCAATACCACATCACACCTACTCATAGGTTTAAATGAAACATTGATTGGCCATTATTAATACCCTTTTTTTCAGAATAAAGCAATATTTCCATTCACCCTCCTTCTCTCTCTCCCTCTTTCTTTCTCTCCTTTACTCATTTTTTTTTCTTTCCTTCTCTCAAAAAAAGAAATCAACTTGTAAACCTCTAGATCCAGGTCGGCAATGTCTCTCTCATTGCTTGAATTCCTTCCTTCCCTTCCCTCCCTGCCTCCCTTCCTTCATCCCTTCCTTCCTCCCTCCCTTCCTGCCTTCCTCCCTCCTTCCCTCCCTAAAAAAAAGAAAAAAAAAAAAAGAATATGTGGCACATATACACTATGGAATACTATGCAGCTGTAAAAAAGGATGAGTTCATGTTCTTTGCAGGGACATGGATGAAGCTGGAAGCCATCATTATTAGCAAACTGACACAGGAACAGAAAACCAAACACCGGCTGGTTGCAGTGGCCCACTCCTGTAATCTCAGCACTTTGGGAGGCCAAGGTGGGTGGATAATATGAGGTCAGGAGTTTGAGACCAGCCTGGCCAACATGGTGAAATCTCGTCTCTACCAAAAATACAAAAAATTAGCCAGGCTTGGTGGCAGGGGCCTATAATCTCGGCTACCTGGGAAGCTGAGGCAGGAGAGTCATTTGAAGTGGGGAGGCAGAGGTTGCAGTGAGCTGAGATCATGCCATTGCATTGAAGCCTGGGCAACAAGAGCAAAACTTCATTTCAAAAAAAAAAAAAAAAAAAAGAAAAGAAAGAAAGGAAAGAAAAAGAAAACTGAACACCACATGTTCTCATTCATAAGTGGGAGTTGAACAATGAGAACACATGTACACAGGGAGGGAAACATTACACACCAGAGCCTGTCAGGGGTTGAGGGACAAAGGGAGGGAGAGCATTAGGACAAATACCTAATGCATTTGGGACTTAAAACCTAGATGATGGGTTGATAGGTGCAGCAAACCATCATGGCACATGTATACCTATGTAACACACTTGCAAGTTCTACACGTTTCCCAGATCTTAGAGTAAAAAAAAAAGTAATCTCATTATAAAATAAAGCAGCTGTTCACAAAAGCATATAAAACAAACAGTGGATCTATATTATTTAGGTTCACACAGATTTAAGAATGTGGTGTCTGTATCTAACTCTCTGTATATATCTATCTGTATTAATATAGATATGTATATATCTATATTAGATATATATCTATCTAGAGAGATTTGTTTTAAGGAATTGTTTCACATAATTTTAGGGGCTAGGAAGTCCAACTTCTGCAGGGCAGGTTGTCAGGCTGGACAACCTGGGAATCATTGATTTTGCAGTTTTAGTTTGAAGACAAGTCTGGTGGCATAATTTCTTCTTCTTTGGAGAGAACTTAAGTATTTTTCCCTTAAGATCTTCAACTGATTGAATGAGGTCCATCCACATTATGCAGAGAAACTGCTTTACTCAAAGTCTACTGATTCAAACATTAATCTTGTCTAAAAATATCTTCCCAGTGACATCTAGACTGGTGTTGGACCAAATACCTGGGGACTGGGCTTATCCCAGTGGATGCATGCAATTAACCATCACACTGTCTTTACCTCGAGCAATTCTCTTCTGAAAGCCTACTTTGCCTTATACAAGTATAATATACCAACTTTCTTTTTATTGTTTCTGGTATATCTGTTTCCATTTTTCAACTTCTCTGTGCTTTAAATCTCAAACTTAAAATAAATCCTCATGTATCTACACTCTCAACTGTTCATAAGCTTCTTATTTCACTGAGAAAATAGAAACAATCAGAAGAGAATTTTCAAAAGCTTCAACACTTACCATCTGCTCAAATACTCTGTCTTTCCTCTCATTAGAATGAAATCCCACGAGTGCAGGTACTTTACTTATTCTCAGCACTTACCATCGTACTTAAAAAGTCAGGCATTTAAAAAATAATTGTTGAATTAAAATGAATAATAAAAATACCTCTGTCATTACCAGAACGAAACTCCCATTTATTCATTCACTCAATAAAAATTCAGTGTATGCCTATTTATTGACAGGCCATATTCTAGAAACTGACAATATAGCAGAGAATAGAACAGATTAAAAATCCCTTATATTTTAGTTGAAGGTTAAGTTCATTTTCGCCATTACAATAAGCCTTTACATGAATCATCTCTTTTCAATCTTTCAAAAATTGTTAGGTGTTACCATACCTAGTTTCAGATGAGAAAGCTAAGGCTTAACTCTCCTATGTAATATCACATAGAGCCAGAATGCAGAGTTTCAAACATATGTCCTAATTACTAATCTATTGTGCTGACATAAACATGAAGGGGCTTATCATCTATATCATGTTGCAAACGGTTGAGGAGGAAAAAAGCTGAATCAAAGTTTCTGAGCAATTGTAGCTCTGACCCCAAGATGGCAGTATTTGCATTCGCCCCACCTGCAGTTCTGAATGTGTAGTATGTGTAAGATAGCGAAGCCTGGTCTCTAACTGGCTAGGCGTACTCTCTGAGGAATCCTTTGTTTAGTGTTAAAAAAAAAGAGAAGATTTTGAATACACAAATCAACTTCTGGGAGCAGATCTCTGCAGAATAAAAATGAAGTATCTGAGGACCTGCTTGGTGATTTTGTGGCTTTATTTTTATAGTAAGTTAGTGGACAGTTTTACCAAGGTTAACATAGTAAGTCAAGGGAATATTTTCTTAGGATTTGGGGTAAAGGTATAGTCCACTGGGATAGGAGGAAGGGAGAAAACAGGATCATTTTCTATTTCACTTGGGATTCGCTGTGAGGAGTAAGGAAGGGATGCAAATTAGACAGTATTAATACTGGATGATGGATATCTTGAATCTCACTTTGCTTTCTGAATAGGAGGGAGTGGCAAAAACCAAGTGGAGCAGAGTCCTCAGTCCCTGGTCATCCTGGAGGGAAAGAACTGCACTCTTCAATGCAATTATACAGTGACCCCCTTCAACAACTTAAGGTGGTATAAGCAAGATAATGGGAAAGGTCCTATTACCCTGATGATCATGACTTTCAGTGAGAACACAAAATCAAATGGAAGGTACGCAGCAACTCTGGATGCAAACACCAAGCAAAGCTCTCTGCACATCACAGCCTCCCAGCTCAGCGATTCAGCCTCCTACATCTGTGTGGTGAGAACACTGTGCTCCCCTGGCACTTGAAGCCAGTACCCAAACCTGTACTTGGTGGTTATAGGAGTTGGAGTAGAACATTATTTTTGATGCAGAATATAATTTCACAAGCGAGCAAATAGTTATCTCTTAGACATGATTTGAGTTGAGCTTGAGCCTAAAGTTCTGCGTAGACTCAAGTAGGATACATATATCCTCAAGTGATGATAAATACATTCTCACTCAACACACGAAGCTAACTGCTATATCTGCTGTTCTCAAGGTCAAAACAGTCAGTCATGCTGTGTTACTCCTGCTGTGTAACTGTTATTGACAGTGTTGGTTTGAAGGGAGAGACTAGCTTGGTTTGTGGTCTGCAGACCTATCAGCAGAATGTTGACTAAATGAAAGAGCAAGGTGATGTGGCTGATGGCAGTATCTTGAGAAGTTTCCTTCTCCTGAAAGACATTCAGTTGTCATTTCATGGCTATTCAAGTTCTCGGAAAGCATCCTGTGAGAAGAAATCTGCTCTGCCATTTAGCCGTGCTCCAGATCAAGGCACCTGCCCAGGTGCTGCACCAACTCTTTATCACCTTCCACCACTGCTCCTTTAGAGGCCACTGGAAGGCCCGGGGACCCTGACAGGCACAGTCACTCTCAAGCAGCGACAACTGTGCCAGACTTTTCAGCTGTCAGTGTTCCAGAAAAGAGATTTAGGGACAGAATGCCTACTTGCCATTGTGAATTCTGGTGTGTACAACTTAGCTGTGACGTTCTTTTTGGGACAATTAGAGAAATGTATACATAATTTGAGAATTAGATGAGAAAAGTATTTATTTAAAAGGCAGATATCAACTGTAAAAAATGGAAGAATATATACCAAGATATTAAAAATGATAATCTCTTGGTGGTGGGAATATAATATTTTTATTTTTTATCTTTCCTTGTCTTCTGTACTTTTAATTTTCTATAGCTCTTGGATTTTTCTTCTATCAAAATAAAGGTTATTAAAAATAACAAATGTCTTAAAATTTAAAGGAATGCACCTGATCTGTCATTATCAACTCACAGGAATTTATATTTAGAGATGATCACACATTCCAGGATATTGTTGAATAAGATTAATTTGTTATCTTTATAAGCCCTACAAGTAAGTTCATTTCCAAGCTTAGTGAATTGATAATTTGTGAATAAATGAAGCCAGGACCTGGACTGTTCTTTGTAACTAGTCTGAAGATTGCTCAGGTGTCAAGACTTCAAAATACCTTGAATTCTAGAGCAAAAAGTAAACCTAGCTATATTTAGTAATCGGATGTTTTTTCCTGTCCTGTACCTCCTTTAAGTCTTTAGAGTGAAGAAATTAAAGTTCAGATAGCTGCTACAGCAGACTGGTGTAAGTAATTATAAATTAATTGAGGAAAAAGATAAAATGCATGAAAAGGAATCAATAGGTAAAATTCCAAGTATGTGGACAAGTTAAGTTTTAAAGGTATTCTCGGAGGAGATCACTGTGGCACAGAAAAGATAATAGAAATTATCATGGGGAGTAGCAAATTTAGTTAGGTCTTGAAGGACAGACACACATTGAATTTGTTGATTAAGCAAATAATAGGGCCAGGTGTGGTGGCTCACACTTGGAATCCCAGTACTTTTGGAGGACAAGGTGGGTGAATCACTTGAAGTCAGGCATTCGAGACCAGCCTGGCCAACATGAGGATACCCTGTCTCTACTAAAAAGCACAAAAATTATCCAGGCATGGCAGTGTGTGCCTGTAATCCCAGCTACTAGGGAGGCTGAGGCAGGAGAACAGCTTGAAACTGGGAAGTGGAGGTTGCAGTGAGCCGAGGCTGCACAACTGCATTCTAGCCTGGGTGACAGAATGAGAGTCCATCTCAAGCAAAACAAAACAAAAAACAAATAATAAGTGACAGGTGTTTTCATAGGTAGAAGGAGTAGGGTAATAAAATAGATAAATGCAGACACAAAAAACCTTCCCTCATGTTGCTCGAGTCTGTATTTGTGTATAGTGTTCACTTTCTTTTACAGGAATATCTTAGGAAGTTTGTAGTTCAATAAAGGCATTTTCCTTGCTTGCTTTAGTTTAGTTTGCAAAGGTTTCATATGGTGATTAAAAGGCATAGGTATTGAAACACTGTATCTATCACTTACTAAATTACATTACTCTGGACAAAATTACATAACCTCAGAGCACATATATATCATCAATGATAATTACACGTACATCACATGGTCATAAGAATTGAATTAAGTTAATGAATTTAATTAAATGATTGAATTGTATTGGTAGAAAATAATTTTTCAGCTGATGGTAGTTATTCTTGGACATAAATGATACAACAAAGGTAATTTAAAACAAGACAATAAGAAAATTTAAGTATAGATTAAGGTTTACTTTTCAACTCTCTTTCTGTTGATTATGTTATTTTACTATGGTTATGGCCAAGAGTCACCCTATATTTCACATTGGCCTTATTCCATCCAATTATTTGAATTGACAGAATTGGCTTTCTCTTTTGTTTGTGTCTTTTTTTATCTCATAGGTTTTCTGTACAGAAAATAAAGCCTTCTTGCTCTGGTATAACTTAGTGTAAATTCTATGATGAATCCACATGAGCTTTATGGAGCAGGACTCAGATATAACACCATTTTACTGACCTACAGTGCCAATAACTAGATCTATACCTGGGAACTCATTTAACAGAGCTCTGCATTGGAAAGGAGAGAAATAACCTTTCTAGGTTTTCCTTGGGGGAGAAATCCTTTTTAATTATTCAATTTATAACTTGTACATACATGGTAGATGCCCAGGAAGTATTATAGAAGAAGAAAGGAAAGAGAAACCTCTAGGGGACAAATACTAGCTGCAGCTGACTTACAATCGGCACCAGGTCTTGCCAGGGTCCTTTTCCAAGTTACATCTTCAGAGATCAGGAAGAGCCGTGTAACCTGTGCGTGGGGGAGTAAATCTTGTTCCTGGCTGGATGGGGAGACTCTCAGCTTCCTGCAACAAAGAACTATGAATAGTCACTCAGAGAAACAAGAGATTTGGCTTGGTAGTGTTTGAGGGCTCCAAGACCCTAACCAGAGACCTCACTTGAGTCTGAGGGATAAAAGTGGAGAAGGCCTTGGGAGTTTCATTTTTGATTTTCTCCTGGCAGCTGTGCCGTGAGTTTTGGGGCTCTGGAAATATCATTAAAAAGAGTAGATTGTAGTATCTTCTTTAAAAGTCTGGAAGTTATAGAAGGGTGGTTAGGGCCTCAATGCTCACCTGTGGCGGCTGTGAAAAGAGAGTACATCTTCCAAATGAATGAATGTTCCTGAATGAATGTCCTCTATCTGTGCTTCTGTTTAAACAGGGTGAACAGCCTACATATGCCAGAGCAGAGACCTTTAATCCTGACTATCCAGGAGGGAACACATGCCATTCTTAATTGTGCTTCTCAGGAGAGAACACTCTTCAACTTCCACTGGTTCTGGCAGGATCCTGGGAAAGGACTTGTGTCTTTGGCTTTAATTCAGTCAAGCCAGAAAGAGCAGGGAGACAAACATTTTAAATAACTGCTTGGAAAAGAGAAGTTTTACAGTGTTTGGAATATCCCAGCCTCTCATCCTGGAGATTCAGCCACCTCTTCTGTGCTTTGCAGCACAGTGTCTCCCCAGCACCTGCAGCCGGTACCACAACCTGCAGCTGGGACCCTTGACGCAGACCTAGTCTTGCAGGTGGGAGTGAAGGTTTTTTTTTTTTTTAATGTGTAGAAGGAATTTACTTTATAACCTCTGTCTCCAAACAGAAGTGAAGGATAATAATGCATCTTTCTTATGTAATGAATCTGAATTTATATTAAATTAAATTTCTTTTTGTTATTATTGAAATTTCATTCCTGAATGCAGATTGTTTGCCCACAGATTCTTTCCATTGCTTTACTCTTTAAGAGGGCAGACCCCTTTGTGTGCAGGCTCTGAGTCCATGAAGCAAGTTTTCTACAGGCTGTACCCTCGTCAACAATATTTTACCCATTTGATCATATATTCATGATGTTTTTGGTATCTATGTACCATATATACCATTATTTACTTAATTTAATATTAAGTTGATGTTTATGTTAAATAGACTTTAAAAATAACTACGTAAAAATTATTTTCATTTTACAAGATGCCATCTGTGAAATCATATATATGATATAAATCATATTTAAAGTGCTGGTTATATTCTTCTGAATACAAATTGAAATAGCACCATATATGTAACAATTGGAAAGGTTGTCTGTATACTGCCTAATAGGACCTCTTGTAGCAATCACACTTTACGAAATACTGACCCAGCCAATACCCTTCATTTTGTAAATGAAAGAATTAGGATCCACAGGTATGGCGTCTTTTACTCAAGAATGACTTACAGTAAAATGAAAGCTAGGAGGAGAATCTAGGCTTTTTGATCCCTTGTACATTGCTTCTTCCACCAAGGATGCAAAGCAGAATCTAGAGTGTGAAGGAAAGAGTTGTATGTTTTAAATTTAAGTTAAATTAAAATTTTAATTTAATTGTGTATGTTCAGCCTAGATAAATGAGAAGATATGAATAACTACCACAATAGAACATTCTCATAACTTCTTCACCTAGAAATAACAAGTATTACTATTTTTCCAAATTTTCTTGTGTACATATACAACTATATTTCTCTATGAATGGGGCTGATAATGTCCCCAGTATTTATTAACATGCTTGCTTCTCTCAACATTATACTATAGATACTTCCATGCCAGCGATCATATATTGAGGATATAATTTTAAATGACTGTCTAGTTTTTGTTATATAGATATATTTTAAAAAATGGATTACCTTTGGATAATATTTCTAATTATCCAGTATTAGAGACAATGTTTGTATTAATATCATTAATGTCATAGCTTTAACAGAATGGAGTTGGGTGAATAAGGGAAAACACATAACATCACATATCTAATTTCCAGGAAGATATTTTTCACCAAATTGCAATTTCAGCAATAGCATGTAATGCTTTTTGTTTTTCATACTTTCTTTACCTGTTATGAACGTTATTACTTTAAAGAACTTTCCACTTTGCCAAGTAAAATTTTTAAATGTTTTAACTCTTCTACTCTATGAAGTTATTCATTTCTTATTAAAAATAAATAAAACAGGATTAGAAAATGTACAGAGTAAGAGTGTTTCACACAACATAAATATCTTTTCATACAATAAGATATATTAAAGAAAAAGTTTGAGGGCCGGGCGCGGTGGCTCACGCCTGTAATCCCAGCACTTTGGGAGGCCGAGGCGGGTGGATCACGAGGTCAACAGATCGAGACCATCCTGATCAACATGGTGAAACCCCGTCTCTACTAAAAATACAAAAAATTAGCTGGGCATGGTGGCGCGTGCCTGTAATCCCAGCTACTCAGGAGGCTGAGGCAGGAGAATTGCCTGAACCGAGGAGGCGGAGGTTGCGGTGAGCCAAGATGGCGCCATTGCACTCCAGCCTGGGTAACAAGAGCGAAACTCCATCTCAAAAAGAAAAAGTTTGGAAAACACTGTCGCTCCCAAGCAGGGAGCGGGCCCATGATGGCGGCCGCGGCGGCGGCAGCGGCAACACGACCAGCACCGGCGAGGAGGAGAGGATGTGGCACCTCTTCCAGACGTGCGACGGCGACGGGGACGGATACATCAGCAGGTTCTTCATGCCTGAAACATGGTACCTGACAATGCAGCAACACCTGCGTGTTGATCACAAGTGTACTCCTAGGGAACCCAGCTTAAGGCCTCCCCGTCTGAAGAACCCAATCTCAAGGAAGAATTTAAGGGGAAACCTGTCTACATAGTTTGACTTTCTGTAAAGGATTGTCATGCTACTCCAGAGGATCTAATACCGAAAGAAGCACATATGCAGTTCAAGATTTCCAGCACTTTAAAGCTTAATGCTTTAAACGTATGTTTTGAGGCTTCTTTCAAAGTTTATGGATCTTGTGTGGGGCTGGAGTCGGAGCCCGAGGCTGCCGCCGAGAGTGCCAGCGAGCCCGCGGCCCAGCCCAAGCTCTTTCCCGCCGCCTCAGGTGCCTCGTCCCCGACCAGCCCCGCCCGACCCCCGGCCCGGCCCGTCCCAGTCCCCTGACCCTCAGTCTGGCCCCGTCCAGCCTCCCAGCGGGGTCACGCAGCCGCCCCGGGGATGATGAAAGGAGGATAAATGGTGCCCAAGGCCGACAGCGGTGCCTTCCTGCTGCTTTTCCTGCTCGTGCTGTCACCGGGCCGCTGCGGCCAGTGGGGCCAGTCCGCTGAGACAGGCCCTGTGTCCAGCACCTGCTCCGGCTCACGCCCGGGGGGAGTAGGAGTCGCACAACTGTCTCAGCCTTGGATTTGACTTTGGCCTCACCCACCTAGGGGCCGCTGGAGAGCCATATGGGTTACCAAGTTCAAGGGGAGAGAGAAGAAACTGATGAAAATAGCCGCTCATCTGGGCCTGCTTTCATTCCCTGGCTCGACCCTTGACTTCAGAGCTCGGCCTTGAAGCTGTGAGCTTCATCGCATTCCCTGGGCCACAAGAAGCTCACTGGGCCCGCGTCTCTGGAAGCCGTTGGGGGAGGCCCTTCCTCTGTCTCCCTGGTCTGCAAGAAGCTCACTGGGCCCGCGTCTCTGGAAGCCGTTGGGGGAGGCCCTTCCTCTGTCTCCCTGGTCGACAGCTCGCTGGGGAAACCTGGGATCTCCGACTGCCTGGACATCGGTGTTGCCGCCCCCTCGGGTTTTGTCTCAGGCTGTGCCTGGGGTTCTGCCTGGGGCTGTGTCTCTCCCTCAGGCTCCAGCTTGTTGGCAGACCTCTTGTCAGAGTCAGGTTCGGGGGTCCTCAAGGTTTCAGTTCCCCGGGAGCTCTCCCCTTCCTTGTTGGTCGTCACAGAGGGCAGTCCCCATGCCTTGGGCTGCATCCAGCAGTGGCTGAGGATCTCGTCGATGTGGAGCCGCCGGTTGACGTCTGGCTGCAGCATGCCATAGATGAGGTCCTTGCACTCGCCTGTAAGGTGCTTGGAGCGTGGAAAGTTGACGCGGTGCTCCTTCTGGATACGCAGCATCTTCCTGATGTTGGAGTCATCGTAGGGCATGGAGCCGCAGACCATGATGTAGAGGATCACGCCCAGGCTCCAGATGTCATACACCTTGGGCTGGTAGGGGATGCCCTGCAGCACCTCAGGGGCTGCATAGGCTGCTGACCCGCAGAAGGTCTTGCTTAATGTCATTCGACCATTGTCGTCCCTCAGGCAGCGCTTGGAGAAGCTAAAGTCAGACAGCTTGATGTTGAAGTCCTTGTCGAGGAGAAGGTTGTCACACTTGAGGTCCCGGTGGACAACATCCAGGTCGTGGCAGTACTTGATGGCCAAGGAGAGCTGGTGGAACTTCTTGCGAGCCTCGTCCTCGTGCAGGGCTCCCCGGGTTTTGATTAACTCGAGGAGGTCACCCTGGACCGCGAGCTCCATGACAATGTAGACCTTACCATGTGATGTCTCAAAGATCTCATAGGTCTTGATGATGGAGCAGTGGTTTAACATGGCCAGAATCTCAATTTCCCGGGGAAGGAACTTCTCCAAGAAGTCTGCGGGGGCTTTCTTGCGGTCAATGATCTTGATCGCCACGTTGAACTTCAGGCGCTCAGAGTAAGCAGATTTTACTTTTGCATAGGAGCCCTCTCCTAAATTTATCCCCAGGAGGTAACCTCGTTGCTTGAGGACTGCAGCATCCTCCATAATGCTGGGAATGCCCAGTGCCTCTGAGGCTGCCCTCTACAGCCCCAAGGGGCATGGGCCAGCAGTATGCTCATTTACATCCTGGACAGAGTCCTTTGGGCTGGCCAGGCCTGCTGTTCCTGCTTCCTAGAGCCCAAGACTCTGGGGTGGAACTTTGGCACTGTCTCCCAGGTGACTTCAGTGGGTGAAGTCACAAAGGAAGAGTGCCCTGTGGGAATGAGGCTCTGGCCTGAGGCACTTGGACTTGGAACCCTGAAGTCTGGCTGGTGGGCTGGGGGAGACAAGACAAGCAGAGAGTGGACTCGCACCTGGCTGGGACCCAAGGTAGGAGGAGTTTGTGTGGGACACATGGGTCTGCCCATGCTTCCAAACCCAGAGCCAGGACTGCTTGTGCAGAAGTAAGGCCAGTTCTCGCAAACCAGGGCATCTAAGGAGGGTTTAATAAAGGGATGATTAATAAAGGTGCGAGCAGAGTGTAGAGAACCCTGCGGGTAACACAGGCACCCGAAGGTAGTAGCAGATCCCTGGCCTGCATGGAAAAGAGTGGGAATGGTCCCTGGAACCCAGAAAGAGTAGTGTAGACAGGGCTACCTTGAAAGAGGCAGTGCCGTTCAGTGGATAGAAAGAGCCAGCTTTAGTGACCCTACAGGCTGGCAGCGGATGGGAGGAAGTCCCATCCCTGACCTCTTTTTCTTCCCTTCAGCTCTCGATGCTGTCCACACAGGCAGCCCTCAGGGGTGCAGAGCAGGGCCAAGAAGGGTGGTGTGTTAAGACGGTAGAGAGCCTCCTGAGCATGGAGTGGCACAGTTTGAGAAGCATGGATTCTGCCCTCTTCCCATACCTCTCTTCCCTCATCTGAGCCTTTGCTGGCTTCTTACAGCAGCTCTGTGGGAGGACAGCCAGCAGGAGTTCTGCTCTTGGCTGTGAGCTCCCTCCTGGGGACCTTCCCTGTCCATGGCCCTGGCTGGTCTCCCAGGGCAGATCTGGGGCTGAGGGCTGAAGGCAGGGGCTGGATGCCACCTTGAGCACTAGCAGCTGCTCAAAGGACATTATAAGCAGCAGGGGCAGCACTGGACAGCGACATCATTTCTGCTGGCCATGGAGCCTCTGCTGTGACTGGCTCTGTCTATAGCACCTGCTCCAGGCCACGTCCTGGGGGAGTAGGAGTCACATAACTGTCCTAGCCTTGGGTTTGACTTTGGCCTCATCCACCTAGAGGGAGTGAGCACTCCTTCCTCACATGAGCCAAGAGGAACTCTGGGCCCCTCAGGATTGAGTTGGTAGGGCTGGATGTTGCTCAAACTGCATTGGGTCCCCACCAGCCATGGCCTTCCTCCCTTTTCTCTGCTCTTTCACCTTCTTTCCCATCCCTGACTGCCCATTGCCAGTCCTTTGTGCGTGGTTGGTGCTCCTTCCTCCAGACAGCCTCCTTCTCCTTCCTGCTGGGGATACCCCATCTGCTGTCTCTTGGAAACCAAAAACAAAATTCTAAAATCCCCAGCCATCTGAATGGACCCCTCCTCTCACCCAAGGGCATTCCAAAGCTAGCCTGAAAAACTAGTTCAGGACATGATAGGAAGTGGGGGTCAGGCAGGCCTCATCATCCCTCCTCCCTTTAGGTTTCAGGCACAGCTGAGCAAGGATAACATCGACACAGAGATCTGAAGACAACAGACTGGTAGTAAGAAACAGCAGGACCTGAAAGAAACTCAAGTGTTTTACTATAAAACAGATTTCTCTGATGTATTTTGAAATGGCTCTGCAAAGCTGTCTCTTGTGAGGAAAATCTACATTCTGAAAAGACTCTCCTTCCCTTTCCAGGTCTTTTCTCCTGAGAGAATTAACTAAAGTCTGTTAAGAAACATTAACGGTGTGTTCTTTCTGAAGCCTGGTACCTGGAGGCTTCATCTGCCTAAGAACCTTGGTCTCCACAACCCATTTTCCCAGAGACAGTCCCTCCTATTGATCCATTCCAGGTCTTTAGATAAACTCTTTGAGCCAATTGCCAATCAGAAAATCTTTGAATCCACCTGACCTGGAAGCCCCCCTCCCACTTTCAAGTTGTTATTCCTTGTTGGGGTCCGGCACGTCTGCTGGGGGCTACTGACCTGCAGGAGTCCCCGAGACTGCCAACGTAGATGTCTCGTTCAACCTGTGGGAGAGAGTGCGCGGAAGTGAAAGAAAAAAGAAAAGTGGAGTCTGGAGGGCTGGCTTAGGCTATGTCCAAGCAGCAATTTTATTTTTGCAATATGTTCCATTATATACTTTCCTGAAGTTAATGTTGTTTACGCCAGATCAACATACTTAAGTTACAGTAAGCAAGTTACGCCTACTAAGTTATGCCCAGTAAGTAAGTTAAGCCCAGTAAGTTGGTTACGCCCAGTAAGTTACAGTAAGTAAGCCCAGCAAGTAAGTTACACCCAGTAAGTACTTAACAATTGTAAGCAAGTTACAGTTACGCCCAGTAAGTTATGGTAAGTAAGTTACAGTTACACCCAGTAAGTTACGGTAAGTAAGTTACCAAGTGTAAATACTTAAGTTAATATTTTACAATGAAGGTAACAAGGGTCCAAAATGAACACAATCAAGCAATAAACCATAAGGAGCTGAAAGTGGACACAATGCCTCCCAAGTCCTCATATCCATAAAGTAATGTCTGTTAATTATTTTGAATAGCATAGTTCCTCTCTCGGTTCCTGCTTTCCCTCAGCTCAACTCCCCCAACTGGGGATCTGTGTCCGGGCTCAAGCTCACCGTATGGCGAGGCCCATTTCCTAGGGGCCTCACACGGGAGCGATCCCCACAGATCCCTCAGTTCCTTTTCTGACTGAACCAATGTACACCTTACATGTACTGACTGATGTCTCGTGCCTGCCTAAAATGTATAAAACCAAGTTGTAGCCTTACCCCCTTGGCACTTGTTGTCAGGATCTCCTGGGGCTGTCCCAGGCCATTGGTCACATATCGGTTCAAAAGAAACCTCTTTTAAAAAAAAAGACTTATCTCTATTGCTGTCTACGATGAAAAATATCCAAAGTTATATTTATTCTTTGTAATTAAACAGCTAAAAAATAAAAAAAAGAAAAAGAAAAACACTGTCGTGGTCCCATTTACCTTCTAATGGTCTCTTTTTTCAAGGCTCTTTATTCTCCATGTCCTTCCTACTCAAAGTGTGGACCAGCACTATCTGCGCTTGTGCAGAATCTCAGGCTGACTGAATTTGAATCTGCATTTTAACAAAACAACCAGGTGAGTCTATCCTTAAAAGTTTGAGAAGGACCCATTTGATGTGGTGCCAGAATGATTTTTTTACAATATAAAGTAAAAGCTGTCTCTACTAGCTACAAAATGCTTCAGTGGCTTTCTATTCCTTCTGGAATAAAATGCAGATTTCAGGCTGTGATACACAAAGATCTGTATCATGCGGACCTCCCCTCCAATCTCACATTTTAACTCTTTTCCTGGCTCTCTGTGTGCCAATAACACTAGTTTCCTTTCGGTATTCTGAACTTGCCATGTTCTTTCCCACATTTTGTCTAATTCATCCATTTGAAATGCTGTTCTTCCAAATATGGGCAAGCCCAACTCATTTTCACACTTCAGGTCTCAGCTCAAGTACACTGCTATAGATACAGCCTTCTGACTTCTGTTCATCTTCCTGACTAATGTAGCCATCCATGGCCCTCCCCATAGCTCTATCACAAAACCATAGTTATTTCTTTTATGGTAATAATCATAATGTCTAGTTATAATATTGATTTATGTGTCAATGTGTTCATGGCCTAAACTTCCAATTATGATACAACTTCTATAAGGTCAGGGATATTGTTTGTTTAATCACATCTTTAACTTTAGTGCCTATCTTTAGTGACTGACTCATAATAGTCAGTGAAAAAATATCTACTGCATGTGGCTGGGCATGGTGGCTCACACCTGTAATTCTAGTACTTTGAGAAGCCAACGTGCAAGGATCAGTTAAGGTCAGGAGTTCGGGACCAGCCTGGGCAATGTAGTGAGACTCTCATCTCTATAAAAAACAAAAATAAAAAATAGACGAGTGTGGTGGCTTGAGCTTGCAGTCCTAGCTACTCAGGAAATTCAGACAGAAGGTGTCCGACCTACCCTCTGCGGGAAGACTGAGCTCGTTCGGAAAAAACCGGACCGCAGGCTAGAGGAAATTCCTTAAGTTCAGGCTTTATTGAGAGGAAAGAGCCTCCGGGCGGACCAGCCGGGACGAAAAGGAAAAATGGCCGCGCCGCTCAGAGGGGCAGGGTTGTTTTATAGGGGGCTGAAGGGCTGGGGGGTGGGGAAGCCAAAAGCCGAGGTGGTGGGCAACTGTTGGTCAGTTTGAACTGCTGGGCGGGAAGCTGGGCGGCGGGAGGGCTAGGGCCGGTATGTAAAGTGAGAGATAAGGGAGCCTCTTTGTGGGGGAGGGAAAGAGAGAGAGATTTTGCGGTAGGGGCAGAGTTTTCCAAACATTCCCGACTCCTTAAAGAAAAGAAAAAGAGGGGGTCAGGGGCGTCGGTTGTCTCTCTAGCTACTTCCTGCTGACAAGGGTCGACGGGGGGGGGGCGTTCTGAAGAGGTCTCTTTTCTTAACGAGCCTGGATGGTCGGGGAGAGGTCTATTTCTTGCACTCGTTCAGGGTAGGGTTGGAGCAGCATCTGGTGGATGGTGACTCCAGTCAGTTCTTGAAAGAGCCGCTGTAGGAACTGGAGAAAGCAAGGAGCAATAAGTAAGATTAGGCAAACGGCTATTAGGGGCCCAAGCAATGGTGACAAGAGGGTATACATAGAGGAAGACCACCACGCTGTGGCTTCAGCCGAGAACATCTGACTCTAGAGGTTAGTTTTGAGTTTCTGGAGGCTCTCGATTCGGGTTTCTACTAGGCCGGATTCACTGATGTAGTAACAGCACTCTTCTTGTAGGAAGATACAGGTCCCTCCTCGTTCAGCAGTGAGCAGGTCTAGGGCTCTTCGGTTCTGCAAGGCAACTTGGGCAACTGAGGTGATCTGTCGTTGGAGTGATGCTAAAGACTCAGTAGAGTCATCAATAGCTGCTTGGAATTGCGAGGTCAGTCGGGCTATAGCCAGGTGAGAGTGGACTAGTGCCCCTCCTCCTAATCCTGAGTAAAGTAGGGGAGGTAGCTGTCTAGAGGAGTAGTCTCTGGCGGTGGGGGAGTTGAAAGCAGGAAGGGGCAACCATACAGCAGCTCAAATGGGCTAAGCTGTGATGGGCCCCGGGGGCTTGCTCTTACTCTGGTGAGGGCGATAGGAAGTAAGGTTACCCAGGATTGGCGGAGCTCAAGCATGAGCTTGGTCAGATGCTCCTTTATTAGGCCATTGGCCCGTTCCACCTTACCAGAGGACTGAGGATGGTAGGCAGCATGTAGCTTCTACTGAATTCCTAGAGAGGTAGAAACGGCATTAGTGACTTTGGAGATAAAGGCTGGGCCGTTGTCTGACTGTATGGTAGCCGGGAGTCCAAAGCGTGGGATGATGTCTTGAATGAGATGAGTGGCTACTGTCCCAGCAGACTCAGAGGCTGTGGGGTAAGCTTCAATCCAGCCTGAAAAAGTGTCAACAATGGTTAGCAGATACCGGTACTGTTTGTGCTTTGGCATATGGGTGAAATCAATTTGCCAGTCTTGGCCAGGTAGGAACCTGCGTAGCTGATGAAGCTGGCGCCGGGGATGACAGGAACTCTGGGAATTAGTTTTCACGCAGACAGTACATGAGGACTGATCTTCCTATATGGTACTGAGGAGATGGTGAGGGTGAAAAAGTGGGTTGAGGAATCGGTATAAGGCTTTAGGCCCAATGTAGAGTGAATTGTGGATGTCTTGGATTATCTGGTACCTTTGCTTTTCAGGGAGGATGAGGAGGTTATGCTTGAAGGCCCAGTCATCCTTGAACCGTACCCCGGGGGTAGACTGGAGGGTCTGGAGTTCTGAGGCAGAGTATTGAGGGCTAGGAGAAAAAGGCTGTGTGGGCTGGCGGTGGGGAAGGTTATGACGGCCTTCAGCTTTGAAAGGATGTCTCACCCCAGAAGGGGAACTGGGCAGGTGGGGATTACTAAAAAGGAGTGGGTGAAGGGAGTGGAGTTATATGAGCACATGAGTGGTGGGGTTTGATAGGGGATACTCGGGGTCCCGTCGATTCCCATGACCGAGACCTGGGAAGGAGTGAGACGGCCAGAATAAGAAGGAAGTGCGGAGTAGGTAGCCCCCATGTCTTGTGACCCTAGGCTCGGCGAGGGTAACCGGAGTCGGAAAGCCAGGGCCCCGCTAGTCATCTAGCAGCCCTAGTAGACTGGGGAACGGAGCTCCCTCGGAGGTCGGCTCCTGGCAAGCAGGCTCCTCCCTACTGAGGGTGACCGCCGGCTGCGTAACGCCAGTGTGTCTGTTTTGAGGAACCGGCACCCTGGGGAAGCTGGGGCAGTCTGACTTCCAGTGTCCCGGGAGCCGACAGACAGGGCAAGGCTTAGTTGGTGGCCGTGGTTGTGGACAGGCTCGGGACCAGTGTCCTTCCTTTCCACATTTGAAACATGCCCCTGGAGGGGCATGGGTTTCGGTCTTGGGCTTCTGGTTCCCTGCCGGCCTTAGAGCCGCCACTAGGGCTTGGGTCTGGAGGGCAGCCTTCTGCTTCATGCGAGTTTGGCGGGCAGCCTCAGCCGCATCTTCCCTGGCATTGAATACTTTAAAGGCCATTTTTACCAGGTCTTGGATGGGAGTCTCTGGCCCCTCTTCTGCTTTCTTTAGTTTCTTTCTTATGTCGGGTGCTGACTGGGAGATAAAATGGGAGGCTAATACAGTGGCCCCATTTTGGGAGGCTGGGTCTAGTCGAGTATACCAGACTAGGGCTTCTTATGCTTGAGTGAGGTATTGGAATTCTTTAATATATGTGGACGGGTTGGCTGAGAAGGATCCTAAACGTGTCTCAATTTGGGACAGGTCTTGGAGTGAGAAAGGAACATGGACCCTGATTAAACCTTCTGCGCCTGCCACTTCTCGGAGTGGGGCCAGGATAGCTGGCTGGTGGGAGCGGGTGTGGGCTGCCACCGGAGAGGCAAGAGGAAGTGCGGCCTCTGAGGGAGGGGGCTCGGAGGGAGTAGAGGGAGAGCGAGGCATGGCCTCTGAGGTAGGAGGTGCAGAGGGAGTGGGGGAAGGGCGTGCCATTGATGGCGACTGGTTGCTGAGATTGGCAGGAGAGGACAGATGTTCAGGCAGATCCTCCGGTGAGGAGTAGGGAGGGGGAGAGGTAGTGGAGGAAGATTTACGGGGGGTTCGAGATAAGAGGATTTGGTAGGTGGAGCAGGAAGAACATAGGTTGGGGTGGGTACGGAGGTCCCAAAAAGCCTGGACGTAAGGAATTTCATTGTCCTTGCCCATGCGGCGACAAAAATCGTCGAGATCTCGGAGGGTGTTGAAATCAAAAGTGCCAGTCGGGGGCCAATGTGACTGGTTACTGAGTTTGTATTGGGGCCAAGCCACCTGGGACAGGAAAATAAGCTTTTTCTTTCTGAGGGTTTGGGAATATCCCAATTTGGTAAAATTCGCAGCAAGCACCCGAGGGGGGTGCTCAGAGGTATTTTGGACTCCGAATTTCCCATGGCAGGCGCAGCTACAGACTCTCCAGTGCGGATGGGCAGATGCAACGAAAAGGCGTCCCCGTTCGTTGCAAATTCCCCGGAGTACAATTAAGTACGGAAAAGGGAAGCGGTCAGAGGGGCGTCCCCCGTCTGGCGGCTGTCCCTCGGAAGGCTCCTGGAGCCGGAACGGAAGACTACCTTGGCTCGGCCGAGACTAGGCAAGGAGTCCGTGCGGAACTCCGGAGGGAGCAACTGCACCATGCCGTAGGAAGAGGAGACGGGAAGCGGGGGAAGGCAAAGCAAGAAAAACTTGGCTTACCTTAATCGGAAAGTGGAGGTGGCAGGGCCAGTGTTGGGTAGGTCGGGGAGGGGGGCCGTGGCCGGGCCAACGGCCTCAGCTCCCGTCCCGGGTTTCAGCACCATTTGTCCGACCTACCCTCTGCGGGAAGACTGAGCTCGTTCGGAAAAAACCGGACCGCAGGCTAGAGGAAATTCCTTAAGTTCAGGCTTTATTGAGAGGAAAGAGCCTCCGGGCGGACCAGCCGGGACGAAAAGGAAAAATGGCCGCGCCGCTCAGAGGGGCAGGGTTGTTTTATAGGGGGCTGAAGGGCTGGGGGGTGGGGAAGCCAAAAGCCGAGGTGGTGGGCAACTGTTGGTCAGTTTGAACTGCTGGGCGGGAAGCTGGGCGGCGGGAGGGCTAGGGCCGGTATGTAAAGTGAGAGATAAGGGAGCCTCTTTGTGGGGGAGGGAAAGAGAGAGAGATTTTGCGGTAGGGGCAGAGTTTTCCAAACAGAAGGATTTCTTGAGGCCAAGAGTTGGAGGCTGCAGTGAGCTATGATGGCACCACTGCACTCCAGCTCTGAGTGACAGAGTAAGACCCCATCTATTAAAACATAAAATAAAAAGGAAATATCTACAGAATAAATTAAATGAATGTTGCTTGGCCTTCTTTTCTTTTTGCCTTTTCCTTTCTTTTTATTCCCATCCTAGCAAATCTGAACTTTGTGTTTGTGCTCCCTGCTCAGATAGGTGGTAGATGGCTGGCACTTACCCCTTGTCTCATGCTGGCACTTACCCCTTGTCTCAGGACCAGGCCTTCCTATGCTCAGTGAGCTCTGTCAAATAACTAGATCAACTCAGGGTCTCAGCCCGTCCTCACTCAACTGACATCAGGTGTAATCGAAATGAACTGAGTAAACTCTAAACATAACCCCACTGTAAAATATCTGAAAGAAAAAAGGATAAACCTATAAGATGTTGGAAAGTATGAAGACAACCTTCCAAATCAAATTATAATGAACATATGTCAAAGTTTAATCTCAAATTAATGCAAGAGAAAAATTGCATCAGGAAACACATTTAAATAATTGGACTAGGTACAGACATTTTATAGGAGACCAGATTTTTTTAAAAAGTCAGGTCGGCCGGGCGTGGTGGCTCACGCCTGTAATCTCAGCACTTTGGGAGGCCAAGGCAGGTGGATCACAAGGTCAAGAGATTGAGACCATCCTGGTCAACATGGTGAAACCCCGTCTCTACTAAAAATACAAAAGATTAGCTGGGCATGGTGGTGCGTGCCTGTAATCCCAGCTACTCGGGAGGATGAGGCAGGAGAATTGCCTGAACCCAGGAGGCGGAGGTTGCGGTGAGCCGAGATCGCACCATTGCACTCCAGCCTGGATAACAAGAGCAAAACTCTGTCTCAAAAAAAAAAAAAAAGGTCAGGTCATAGATAATTATTATGATTAAAGTATTGGTTCATAATGACTGTACTCTGTGTATTGATTGTTAGGTTCATCATGAGATTAACAGTCATCTGAGATTATAACTCTAATATCTCAGAAAGAGTCTTTATTTTATTAAAGTATATCAGAAAATTGATCAAACATTTGGTCTGATGTGATAGTTAATTCCTATATGGGGCTATACATTTTATGCTTTAAAAAACGTTCAATGAAGACCAGTTTTGGGAAACTTATTGTTGTCAAAAGTAATTCAAACCGAGTGTTGTGGTGTGTGCCTGTAGTCCCAGCTACTCAGAAAGCTGAGGTGGGAGGATTTCTTGAGCCCAAAAGTTCAAGTCTAGCCTGGGGAGTATAGTGAAACCTCGTCTTTCTTAAAAAAAAAAAAAAAAGGTAATTCAAGTCTTTAGTCTTTACTATAATGGATAAGAGGGATTTGTCAGGTTTTGGATATTTTCCCTTCTTTTTTTTTTTTAGATGGGGTCTCGCTCTGTTGCCAAGCTGGAGTGTGGGGTGTAGTGGCACAATCTCTGCTCACTGCAACCTCCACCTCCTGGGTTCAAGTGATTCTTCTGCCTCAGCCTCCCGAGTAGCTAGGACTACAGCCATGCGCCACAATGCCCAGCTAATTTTTGTGTTTTTAGTATAGACAGAATTTTACCATGTTGGCCAGGATGGTCTTGATCTCTTGACCTTGTGATATGCCTGCCTCGGTCTCCCAAAGTGCTGGGATTATAGGCGTGAGCCACCGTGCCTGGCCAGTTTTCCCTACTTACAAGATAATAAGGTTGTTTGATTGAGGCTGTCAGTAAAGACATGAAAACTACTTAGTTAGCGATAAAGGATTTTTTTTACTTATGACACAGCAAACAGCGTAAACATTGGTATATTCACTTCAGTTGTTCTTTTTCTTAAATCTTAACAAGATGATATGTGTACTGATGCATACTTTGGTGAGGTGGTACTGTGTTACAACTGAGGAACTCTGAGCTTGGAGAATTCATTGCTTTTATAGTAAGCAGTAAACCCACTTGCCCTTTGTCTCAGAGGGAAACAGTACCTCAGCCTTCAAGGTTGCTTGCTGCAAGCATAACTCTGGAAAGTGGTCAGGCAGAGTGATCATAGTCTTACATCATTGGAAGACCTAACATGACATTTAGGAGTATAAGCAACTAATGATGGTCTGCTTTTCAATAATACCTACTCCATATTCGTACATCATATTATTTTCTAGAAATTTTTCTCATGAGTATGCCACTCCAGAAGCCATTCTAATTAATTTGACTGACAGAGGTTCTGAGACTAAGTACATTGAATTTACCTCAAACAATTTTTAATTAAGGCTACTATCTGCAGAACTCTAAACAAAAGAATGAGACCAATCTGCAATATTAACTTCACCCATTTGGCCAACTGTGACAAAGTCCCAAAGTATAGATAGCTAGGATGTAATTTCTTATCCATTATCCATGGAAGTTAAAACTGACATGCTAGTCTTTGTTTTAATTGTCAAAAAGAGGCCCAAAACAGCTATCATTCCCAATGGAAAGATGTTCTGTCCCACCTATTTGGTCCCCAGACATAATCAACAAAAAGGTAACTGCAACCTGGCAGGAGGGATTTGTGAGAGTATAACTTTCCTTTGCTCCATCTTTCCATCACTGGCTTGAAAATAGTCTTTAAATGACATCCTGCATTCTCCATGTGGGTTTCTGGGGCTGATGGAAAAAGAGTAGACCTGTTATCAAAGAATAGTGCCTGATTATATCGATCTGTTATGTGGTTTTCTGCAGGGCTAATTCAGAGGACTTTCCTGTATTCATATAACTCAAAACACGCTCAGAGTGGAGAAGTGGCTATGGAGAGGAAATGAAAAAAAATTGATAAAGGGACTCAAAAGCAGGCAGGAGAAAGAGTCTGAAATGTGAAGGTAGGCCAATTGAAATTATTTAGTCTAAGAAGCAGAAGGGAAAAGATTGAAGAGAGCTTAAGAGACCTGCAAAACATTGTATGTAAAAAGTACAGCCATAAGTATAACAGGATTCCCAGAGTAAGAGGAAAGGAAAGAGGAGGGAGACTATTTGTGAAAATAATGACTCCAAACTTCTCAAATTTGTTGGAAGGCATGAACCTATACAACTGAGAAGCTCAACAAGGACCAGGTAGAAAAAAGGCAATAAATAAATAAATCACATTGAGACACATTATAATCAAATAAACTGTTTAAAGAAAAAGACAATTTGAGAATTTTGAAAGCTGCAAGAGATAAGTGACTAATCACATGGAAGGGATCTTTCAAAATATTAGCACTCAATTGTTCATCAGAAACCATAGAAGCCAGAAGGAAGTGGGATGGCATATTTAAAGTGTTTAAATTAAAAAAAAATTGTCAACCAACAATCTTATATCAGGCAAAACTACTGTTCTAAAACAAAGAAGAAATTCGGACAGTCCCAGATAAATAAAAACCCAGAGTATATATCACTTGTAGACCTATTCTATAAGAAAACCTAAATGGAATCTTTCAGACAGAAAAGAAATAGCACTAGACAGTAACTTGGAGTCATGCAAAAATAGTGAACAATGGTAAAGGTAGTTACATAGATAAAAATAAAGCCAATTTTTTTTGTAGTTTTTGTTTGTAACTCCCATTTTTCCTAAATTAACAAGCTAATGTACAAACAATAATTATAATTATGTTGCATATAACTATACACAATAATCTCATTGTGTATAATGAGAACACAATGAGTAAAAAGGTATTTTTCCCTGTGTATAAAAATTTCCTTTGTTGTTGTTGTTGTTAATAGTACAACTTATGTATTTCAAATAGACACAAAATTAGTAGCATTTACAGTAGTATCTTAAGATACATTGACTTTGAATAAGATCTTGCTTTCAATACTTTGAGGTTCCAAGACATATCTAGAAAATTTTATGCTATGGAAAATGAAGACTGTTTAATCTAATGGGGAAGGGGACTATGATTTCTCTTTGACTGATTGCCATAACACTGCCCTTAAGGCATGTGAAGGAGTTTCATATGTTATTTTTTTTTGTTTTGTTTTTCATATGTTATTTAGAAGTTAGTAGGCACAGATGCTTTTGCAATACAACTTTGATATATAAATTCTGTCATTTTGTTAGCACTGATATTGCTTTTGGGTCCACCACAACATTTTATCTATTGGCCCATACTATTTTTTGTTACAAGTATCAAAAAAGGTGATTGCTTCCTGAAAATACTGTGTTCAAGTACCCATTCAATTTTAGATGTTGTATTTGTTTTTTATAAATTTTCCAAGACTGTAGTGGCCACATTCTTGGGTTGCTATCACTCTTCCTTTGGTTTTTACACTTACTGAGAAGTGGCTGTTGTAATTTCTGTCATGTGCAATGTATTCTTGGATAAAGGGATTTCAATATTAGCATATTCTCCTTCATTCGATATCCTGTGCAGTTGTTGGTGGAAATGGGAAGGGCCTGCCCAGGCCATCATTGATGAATACTGACTAAATGGCTCTTGAGCAGAAAAGAGCCTGCATCGTTGCTAGCCTATAGCTGCCAGCGTCTGCAAGGACATAAAACAGATTATGAACATGAGGAGTTGTGCTTGTTTCTCTGTAGATTCAATTAAGTTTCTTGCATAGTTAACCCTCCAGAGATCCGGTTTGCTTTTTAGGTTAGAATGAAAAGGCAAAGAGAAAGACAGGTTCATGAATTTTGGATTCATTCCTAAACTTAAAACCAGAAAAGAAATAAGGGGAATTAGACAAATGAACAGAACATAAAAGTCCAGGTAGTGAAGGTAAGTCAATCTCATTTGCAACAGCCCAAATAAGTACTGTTTTGACATGCATGTGTCATTGGTGTAAGACAGAATGATGAATTCCAAGCTCTAGTCCCTGGCTTTGTTAAAAAATGTTGCCTAGGCTTTGAGGTGGAACCATGTTTGTTCAGTTAGATTTTAGGCCATTATATTTTGAAAGAATTGTTTCGAGTTACAGGAAATTTCTTTAAAAATTGGAGGTAACAGAAGGCTAAGGGGATGTGTGGCCTGACATGGAGAAGAGCTATGCAATGTGAAGTGCTCCTTGAATTGCAAGAATCTCACTCAAAGTTTTGTAATAGAATGCTTCATGACTGATTGTTCAGTGTAGGAAAGTGGCTATTAGAAACAACTGCTCTTATACAAGAGTTGCCATATGATACCAACACATACACACATAAACATCCCCTGGAGACACTGACTTGGAGCATTTGCTTCTCAAAATTTTAATTAACGAATGTGTCAGAGTTTTATATTCACCCGTTCACTTAATACAGGTCTATACTTTGAGTACATCTTTGATTACTGTCATGATTCCACAAGATGGCAGTGTGTTCTTAGGGACCCTGAGGACAGCTCTCAGGTGCTCTGTGTGTGTGTGTGTGTGTGTCTGTGTGTGTGTGTGTGTGTGTGTGTGTGTGTGTGAAGGAGAGAAAGACAGAGAGATGGGGACAGGGGATAAGAGGAGGGGTTAGTGATGTATCAGGGGTTGTGAAAAGAACCTCTTTTTTCTAATTGGTAGGACAGATTATTTTTATGATTCCTAAAGTGAAAGAGATAAAATATCTGTACTAGGTTCTTTTTTTTTTTTTTTTAATTTAAAGTTGGATTCTTCAGTGAACCAGAGCAGAAAAGAATAATGAAATCCTTGGGAGTTTTACTGGTGATCCTGTGGCTTCAGTTAAGCTGTGAGTTTGGGCATCTCTACAGGAACATAATGCACAATATTTGGAGATAATGTCTATCCTAAGCTGGTGGCTAGAAGCCTGAATTTTTTTTTTCTGTAACTAAGGGAGGGTAGAGGGCCTGTAAAAAGATGATTAAAATTCTGGGGAGTAAGTATTTACCTCCCAAATTGTCTTCTCTTTCTGACCACTGTCTTTTTCACAGGGGTTTTGAGCCAACAGAAGGAGGTGGAGCAGGATCCTGGACCCTTCAATGTTCCAGAGGGAACCACTGTTGCTTTCAACTGCACTTATAGCAACAGTGCTTCTCAGTCTTTCTTCTGGTACAGACAGGATCCCAGGAAAGGACCTAAGTTGCTGATGTCCGTATACTCCAGTGGTAACGAAGATGGAAGGTTTACAGCACAGCTCAATAGAGCCAGCCGGTATGTTTCCTTGCTCATCAGAGACTCCCAGCTCAGTGACTCAGCCACCTACCTCTGTGCAGTGAGCACACAGTGCTCCCCAGACACCTGCAGTCTGTACCCAAACCTGCTGGGCCCCAGGAATGCCTGATGTAGAGCTTAGACTGCAGGGCAGTAAAGTTCTCTTTGCTCTCTAGATTCCAGTGGAAATTAAGAGTACTAGTATGGAGGACTGATTGATTAGGGAAGTATTAATATAATTCTGAAAATAATTGAGACCCTCAAGGAAAATGAAAGATACAATCTTGATCTGTTTAAAATATTTTCCAGTATTCCCTTTCTACTTTAGTTAAAAATATATATATATATTTCGAGACAAAGTCTTGCTCTGTTACCCAGGCTGGAGTGCAGTGGTGTGATCTCAGCTCACTGCAACCTCCGCCTCCTAGGTTCAAGTGATTCGACTTCCTCAGCCTTCCAAGTATCTGGGACTACAGGCATGTGCCATTATACCCGGCTAATTTTTTCTTAATTTTTAGTAGAGACGGGGTTTCACTATGTTAGCCAGGATGGTCTTGATCTCCTGATCTCGTGATCTGCCCGCCGCAGCCTCCCAAAGTGTTGGGATTACAGGCCCGAGCCACTGCTCCTGGCAGTTTAAAAATATTTTTATCTTTCTTCTGGAGAGATTTAAAAAAAATGTTTTTTTATTGAGATAACTCACAAACCAAAAGGAGCACATACTCATTTCATACGTACATCACACTCTATGCCATAAGCATATCCATCATCTCTAAAACTTTACTTCCTCCTTTTTAAAAATTTAGGTATGATTGGTATATGGCAAGGTGCATATATTATATAATGTATACATTTTAATGCCCACTCTAGTTTTATGCCACATCTTTGCTTTATGAGATTGTTTTTATGACTCTTTTTGTTTATATCAGGAAAAGATTTTCATACAATGACAGATATTCTGTCACTGTCTACAGGACATCTTATTATCTCCCTGTTTAGTTGCCCAAGAAGTTTGAAAGCCATTGCTTTAGGAATGCAACAGAAAAACACAAATACAAAATAAAAAAAATCAGCAAACTCCTGTGAAAATCCTGTAAGTCATAAATTATTTTAGTTATAGAAAACTCACCCCATCTCCAGCCTCAGCTGCAGCGCCACTCATGATTTATATAAAGGCACATTTTATGAGTAGATGGAAGAACTAGAGGGAGAGGGTGAGAACTGGTTAAAAAAAAAGCCTACGTATTTTCAGAGATGAAAGATTAGAGAGAGTCTATGTTGCAATTTTGGGGTAAAGTCTGAATTGAACTCAAAACCTTGTGGAAGAGTATGTTGATTCCTATGTAATTGAATGTAGCATTAGCCTTACCCACAGCATGCCACATACTCACAGCCCCTGCTGGAATGGCTTAAAATTCATTGAGAAGGATCTCTAAGTATCTAAAAGAAGTCTAGACACCAAGGGGCTTTGTTACTATGAGCAAAGACCTGTATAAATCAGTTACTAGAGACCATATGGTATTGAGCATGTTCCAGCAAATGTTGGAGGAGAGTTTGAAACACTGAAGAGCATATAAATGCTTCCCTCCTCTGACTACCTGGCACTACAGATTTGCCCTGCAATGCATATTAGGATAAGGCAAAATATTTGTGCCTGATGAAAATAAGGCTTTTTAGTAGATATTAAGTTGAATTACAGGAAAAAATTTTGAACAACACTTTATTATAGAAGTGAAGTTGTAGCCTGTTGGGCATGATGTTGTTTATGTAGACCCCAAAGTGGGAAAAGTTTAGAAATGGAGAATTAAGATTTATGTCCAGGGTTGTTCCCGTAGTCACTGATGAAAAGGATGCAACTCAATCAAATTTGCTTCAAATTCTTAATCTGAAGAGCAAAAGACTGAACAAATCTTTCCAAGTCTTAGCAGAAAGATTTGAAAGGCAGTAAGGAAGGGCAGAAAGTTGAGCCAGAATCAAGATACTTACATTTTAGTTCCATATTTATTGTATCACTTCTGGTTTCCTGCCATTCTGGAAAGAATCTGTGTTGTGTTTTTTTGAATATTTATATTACTAATGGGCCATCTATTAGGCTATATATTATATATATTTTAGGATTCATTTCAGTATTAAATGAGATAATATACAGCCTTGGGATGAGTTCCTTAAAAGCAGAGACTGCACTTGGAATTCTTTCTCCATAATTGATTGAAGAAACCAGGTTGAGGCGGGGAAAGGCTAAGCATGAACATGGTCCAGCAGGCGTCTTGATCCAGACTGACCTCATAAGGAGCTCTGGATCGTGAACTACATCACAGGGTTGATCCCTCCCACCCTGAGATGAGGGAACCAGACTGTTCTGACGTACTGTGGGTAAGAATAAGGTCCTCATTGGCTGCGGTGTTTCCTGGGGTAGCAGTAAATGCTGCTGGACAGTGGTGACTCTCATTGGCTGAGGTCAACTAGGAAAAGGGGCAACTGTGAGCCAAGAGTAGCCAACACTCACAGTAGCAGGGGATGGCTACATTGTCCTGGGAAAGGGGATTGAGGCTGAGGACAGCAGTGTTCATTATTAACACGGAACTTGCCTGGGATGTGGGCAGCATTCAAGAAATAACAAACTTTAATTGTATTCCGAGTTTTAATTTCTTTCTCTATTCGAGGGGGTTTATACAGGTGGCCTTACCAGTTTTGAAGAGTTGAAATAATGTTAAAACACTTGTTAACAGAAACCATCTAAATAAATATAAAAAATAAATATAAGGAAATATTTTTCTTTCAAAGCTAAAATTCAGGAATTTTTAAAAGAATTGTAACCAGAGAACCACTCTTTTGGGAATTATGAGATGACATTCTGTTCAGCACCTTCTTTCCTGGTTGCAATGATTCTCATGATTTACAGTTCATAACTCGGGGCTTCCATGTGTAGCGAGAACAACAGAGATACCATCTGTATTTATACATGACTAATGCTATTTTGTTATTAATTTGTACTTAAGAATGGAGGACTGGGTAGCAGGATGGCATCTTCATGTCATTGTGCCCATGTTCCCCAGAAGGTTTCTTCTTGAATGGGGTGCCTGGCCGGTAGTGTGGGTATGTGAATTGACAGGCTTCTTTATAGGATGAATGAGGAGAGGGAACTGGTAATTAAGTTGCTTCTTTTTGTTCCCTGCACCTAATATCATTGAAAATGGCCTAATTCTGTCAACTACTCATAATAAAAACTGAAACGGCCCGACATGGTTCATGCAAACTCTCATGAAGATGAAATGCCCCAGGTTGGCTTCATATACTTCTGAAACACAAATACAGAAGCAGGATGATGAGAATAAAGAGAGGCTAGTGCAGCTATTCCACATGTGGGCTTTCACTATGTTCTCTTGTATTCTGTTCCTCTCACCATTTATCACCTACTCTCTTTCTCAACCCAGAATCTCTTCAGGGTCCCACCCAGTAGATTCCCTTCACTCACATTTCCACTATAATCTTCTCATAGCTCATTCTGGCCTGGACTTTTCCCCTCTCGGTTTTTGTCCATCACTTTTCATCTACCTCATGGGAATTGTGATCTCTTTCATCTTTTTATTACCTTTACTATTAATGGATTCAGGCCATTCTGTTTATGCTTTTAAATTTCATTTTAGTGGGAATTTTAGAGAGTTAAGAGGACAGCATATATGTTTAGTTAGAAGTTTTGTATCAGAAGCCCACCCTAGTAATATTTAACTTTTCAAACTGACTGTATAATTTTGTCTTACATGAGGTAAAAAAGTTATAGGCAGAATCAAGGAATAGATCAGAAGTCCAAGAGAAACCTGATTTCGGGTTGGTACAAGTCAATGGAGTATTCAGAAAGCAGCTTTTGTTCTGACCTTTTAAAATCCCATTTTACCTGAGATTTTTCTCCTTATTTGGTTATTTCATTTTTAGGATCCAATGATCTCTATGCTACAGTAAGTTGGGTGGGGAAGGTTTTTTGCTCAAAAGCTTCACTTTGTTATTGGGGGACAGAGCAGTCTGTTCTTGTTCGATATGCCTTGTCTCCCACCCACACGGCACTGCTGCTGCTTAGCTCTGCTGAGCGTCGCTCAGTACCTCTCACGATTTCCACACCTCTCACAGATTCCTCTTGTTCTGGTCTGCTGGTTGCACTCCTTTCAACTGTATTGAGTTCACGTAGTTTTACTTTTTGAAAAATGTATTTAACTATTTTGATAATCACTTATTTATATGTTACATTTTCTTCTACTTACTCTGTTCAAGTTTCTTCACAGATTTCATGGATGGAGGAACTTAATTGTGGAGATAGAGAAACTGCATTAGTTTTTTTTTTTAGTGTCGGATTCTCATAATTTGGCACATTATGTCAGTTTATTCTGAACACTGACAGCTGGAACAGGACTCTCACTTTCTCTTCTTAAATGTAAGTTACCTAAGTTATTTCCTCCTAGGTTCACAAATATTAAACTTGTTGACCTGAAATTAGGAAGTCTTTTTCTCATTTTCTACTTGAGAAAGAAAATTCTTGCTTTTAATTGTTTGCTTTGTTTAAGTAATTAATGACATATGATCCAGGTTGATTTTAAGTATGAGTCTCTGGTCTTTTTTTTTTTTTTAAAGACTCAAAGAAACAATCTCTTTCACCTACTCTAATGTTCACATGTAGCTGCACGGCCCATATGAAGCTCGGCCCCCACTGAGCCAACTGATCACCTCCCCTCTCCCTAATGAATGGCTTTACTAATACAGAGTGTCTAGATGATTTTCCAAACCCTAGAACGTTGTCTTCTGTGACTAATTTCTCAGTGAAGTAAATTACTCTTCTATTTTTACATAACTCTCATTTCTCATGTATTTAAAATTAAAACCATATACTCTGCGGAAGGTGACGTAATCACAGACTCGGGAAGAAGGAAACACTTTCTGTTGGTTTTAATATCACATCTCTCAAAGGAGAAGGAAACAGTTCACTTCCTTGGATCTGGGGTTCCGCCTGAGGCCTCTAGGGGGCGACGTTGCACTAAGGTGGCATCTGTTTTCGTCCCAGACCATCCTCATTTCACTGAGCCCCCACCCTGCAACTGGCTGATGCAGCTCGCCGATGTCTGTGTAGACAGAGAGTTGTGACTAGAGCAAGAGATCAGAACACATCCAGACTCCTTAAGGAAAGTCTTCTTTCTGTTTTTGAAACTTTTCAAAGTCAGGGACTCGTCCCGTCCAACCTCCCCACTGCTCCTAGCTCCCGAGGCTCAGTGCTCTTGGCCTCTATCCGCCCTGCTCAGGGTCCTGCAGCGTTGCCACTGCTCAGCCATGCTTCTGCTGCTCGTCCCAGTGCTCGCGGTGATTTTTGTCCTGGGTGAGTAGCATTCCATTCCTTTTCCTCCTTTTGTAAATGTGACTACGTTGTAATTGCCTCTAAATAGAGACATCTTTTCTTAGAGAAGTCTGTGCTGCTTTTACTTACACAGCATTGGTGTTGCAGGAGGAACCAGAGCCCAGTCTGTGACCCAGCTTGACGGCCAGGTCACTGTCTCTGAAGAAGCCCCTGTGCTGCTGAAGTGCAACTACTCGTCGTCTGTTACAGTGTATCTCTTCTGGTATGTGCAATACCCCAACCAAGGACTCCAGCTTCTCCTGAAGTATGTATCAGGACCCACCCTGGTTAAAGGCATCAAAGGTTTTGAGGCTGAAATTAAGAAGAGTGAAAGCTCCTTCCACCTGAGGAAATCCTCAGCCCATGTGAGCGACGCAGCTGAGTACTTCTGTGCTGTGAGTGACACAGTGCCTGAGACTGCAGGGGAGCTGAACACAAACCCCCTGAGATGCTGAGATTTTCTGTGACTCAAGAACTCAACCTTGAAGTCTGTTTTATAATGTTAAATAGCCATTCATAGTTTCTGATGCTTACTGGTGTATGCTATATTTTTTTCCATCTGTTCATTTTTTAATCATGACTTTAAATTTAAAGTGTGTTTCCTTTAGGTAGCTTAATATAGGGTCTTCCTTTCTATCCACTACGTCAATCTCTGGTCTTGCAATGGGAAGTTTAAATAATTGTAATTTAATATGTATTGATGAAATTGAATTCTAGTATACTATGTTATTATTGTGTTTCTGTTTCACCCTTATTATTTTTTTTAACTGACTTTTTTGGGATTATTTGAATATTTTAAACACTATGTTATCTATGGACTTCTTTGGTTATATTTCCATATTTTTTCAGTGGTTGCTCTGGAGATTATAGTACATATGACTAACTATCCAGGGTCTTCTGTGATATTGTACCTCTTTATGTAAAATGCAGAAAGTTCTGCAGAATGTCTCTTTATCCATCAACACTGAAGTTTGTTGTAGTAGTTCATGTATATTAAAGCTACATATATTGGAAACCTCACCATATAGTGGTACAATTTTTATTTTAAATAATTGTATGGACTGTATAAAACTTACTAGGAATAATAATAAATATGTCATGGTTAACATCTGTTTACCAGCTCTGGAATCCTTGCTTTGTTTCTAAAGTAAGTTTTCCTCTGACACCAGGAGATGTGTTTGAAATGACATTGTTCCCTTCAAACTTGAAAAACTCCCTTTAATATTTTTTTCTAGAGCAGGAGTGCTGGTAATTGTATTTCTTAGTCATATGTTATCTGAAGAGGTCTTTATTCTTAATTTGCCCTTTATTTGTGGAAGATATTTTTACTGGATCTGTAATTCTGTGCCAACCATCCCCCCTCCTCTCATTGTCTGTTGGTCTCCAGGTTTTCTGGTTAGAAATCTATGGTTATTCAAGCAATTGTTCCTAAATGATATTAATATGTTGCTTTTCTCTAGCTGCTTCATAGATATGCTATTTGTACACACACATACATGCAGGTAAAATCATATCGACTTTTGTTGCCCTTGGTTTAATTTTGATGTTTACATGTGGTTCCCTTTCATTTTATCCTGTTTGGGACTTGAATTCATAAGTTTGTCTTTCTTTGAATTTGGTATGTTTTCTGGCCCAATCTCTTTCTCTTCTCCTTCGAGGACTCCAATTAGTTACAGCTTAGAATTTAGAACATTGTCCCACTAGGCCTCCTTGGCTCTATTTTTTTTCTTTCATTTTTTTTTTTCTTGATTTTAAGGTCTGCCTCTACTCACTAGATGCCTGTAGATTATATACCCCAAGTTGTGACAACCAAATTCGTATCTAGATTTGTCAAGTGTCTCCTGAGGGGAGCAAAGTCAAAATTAATTAGGTTAGATAATCTATACTGATCTTTTTTCAAGTTTGTTATTCTTTTCTCTATCATCTTCATTTTGCTATTGAGCCCTTACAGTGAGATTTTCATTTTGGGTAGTTTCCACTTCCAAAATCTCCATTTTTAAACTTTGTGGTATATAATCAAAAGAGCTACTTTAACATCTTTTTCTATTACTTCTAGCATTTTAGTCATCTTGATCTTTCATCTGTTGATCTTTTACTTAAATATTAGCCCACTTTTCTGATCCTTTGTATGTCCAATCATTTTGAAATACATCTCAAACATTTTAAGTATATGTGTGTAGACTCTGTTTTCTTCTTCTTCTCCTTCTCATTCTTCTTTAAAAAGCATTCCTCTGAAGAATTTTGATGTTTTTGCTTTAGCAGGAAATCAAACTAGTTTGGTTCATACTGTAAGTTTTCTCCCCCCTTTTGTGGACTTTGGTAGCTCAAAATTTCAGTTCAGTTTTTTAATCATTTGCAATGTTGGTTCGGGTTTATACCTGTCCCATGTAGTTTAGGGACTAGTGTGAAACCTGTTTGGGTGGCTCAAATCTCAGGTCAGCCCTGAACTCTCTGCTACATTGGTTTTAGTTTGTCCTGCATCGGTGCCACTCAGGAGTAGCCTGAGATGGAAATGGTGGTTCAAATATCAGTTAAATAACCTCAACTTTGTTGATCTGGTTTGAGTCAGTCCCAGGGACATGGAGCTTTGGGATTAGCCTGAGACCTGAGCTGTTTTCCATCTCTTCCCTAGGGTCTCCCTTTTCTAGCCTGGCCCACAGAGGCAGAAAGATTGTGCTTCTTTCAGAGTTTTGGTCTCCTATAACATTGTTATTGCCACCCTGCCGTACACCAGAGGACTTTCTAAGTGCAAAGTCAAGAGAGAAAAAAAAATGAAATTCACATTTGCACAAGTTGCTTCTCTAACGTTTGCCCCCCCCCACATTTTGCCTGCTTTGAGTAATTTCAGAGTCCACAGATAGTTATATTTTGTGTGTTTTATTCAGTTTTCACTTGTAACCAATGGGGGAAATGGGCTGTAGGTGTCCTAAAGCTATCTTCTATTCTACTATGTTCCTGATAAACGCTGGTTCTGCACCTGGCCTCCAGAGGGCGCTGCTGCGCAAACTGGAGCTCTTGTTTCTGCTGAAGATCAATCCACTGCTCAGTTCCTCCTCCCTGCAGCTGGTTCTTTCCAGACAGAGACAAGTGACAAGAATCACAGGTTTAAAAGCAAAGAGATTCATCTCAGCAGTTTTTGCTGTTTTATATAAGCAAGGAGCGTGTACAGAAAACCTTCCTAACACTTCTTGGTCTTGGTCTCTTCAGCCACTTTTTCCTTCCTCTTCTTGGGAGATCTTGCAGAAAAGAGCCTGCAGTGTTTCCCTTGCTCAGCCATGCTCCTGGTGCTCATCACACTGCTGGGGATACATTTTGCCTTGAGTGAGTAAAATTTCTTTATGGTCTCTAGTTCCACGGGTTCTGACTAGAAATGCTTACTTTTTATACTGAGTGTGCACTGCTTTCATTGATAGTACACTGTCTTCCAGGAGATGCCAGAGCCCAGTCAGTGACCCAGCCTGACATCCACATCACTGTCTCTGAAGGAGCCTCACTGGAGTTGAGATGCAACTATTCATATGGGGCAACAGCCTATTTATTCTGGTATGTCCAGTCCCCCGGCCAAGGCCTCCAGCTGCTCCTCAGGTACTTTTCAGGAGACACTCTGGTTCAAGGCATTAAAGGCTTTGAGGCTGAATTTAAGAGGAGTCAATCTTCCTTCAACCTGAGGAAACCCTCTGTGCATTGGAGTGATGCTGCTGAGTATTTCTGTGCTGTGAGTGCCACAGTGCCTGGGTCTGCAGGGGGAGCTGAACGCAAACTGTCTATGCTAGAGGAGTTTTCAGAGACAAAATATCTCTTCTTGTGGCATTTTCAAAGATCTGTTGTTTTATGACGGTGAATGAGGCAAAGAGGGCTGAGCTGACTCAGGCATTTCTATATAATTCTGCAATTCGTGTTATGCTCCAAGTCTGATAAATTTTGCTTCAGAGGCTTTTTCTCATTGTAGAAACTACATAATGGGAAATACTATTCTAGACTGATGGAAGAGATAGTGTTCTTACAACAGGTACTCCATGACTTACCTTGATGTTGTCTGCATTAGCGTGCTGACTATGTGAGCTGTGACATGGCCTAGGAGAAACTTGGTTCTCGTTGATCATTTCATCTCTCATCTAATCTGGAAAACAAGATGATTTTCTCATGTTCTTACCTTGCAAATTTGTTTTCTTTTCAAGTTGGTCATTCATAGGCTTTTTTTTTAGAGTTTCTTTTTCTGCCTCTAACTGTGGTATATATGTGTCTAAATATTTGGTCTGAATTTATCCTTATTTAGAAAGAACTATGAGAAATTATTAGTCAATAATAAAAGAGTGATTAGAATTATAAGGGACTTGGAAAAGTGTTAGGTGATGTTGGTTCTGGCAACTATTTAAGAATAGTGCAGAAGAAAAATGAAGATGAAAAATTCACCCGTGTTTCTCCAAATAGTTTTTCACGGATAGAAAAGCAGTTTCCTATTCTTTTGGTGTCAGAAATGCTGCAAATCTGTATCAGAAATTTGTGGCTATAATCCCTTCATTTTTCTTCTAGCTACTGGCATTGGCATTTCTATTGATTGCTTTCACCCCATTGTTATATGATTTCAGCTACTGGAATATTAAAGATTGATTCTTATAACATTTTAATAATCAATCATGTGATAAGTTTAGCAATACCAAAATGTGCTGGAAACACTGATAAAAATTATGATCCATAGTAAAGGGTTACTGACCCAGAATAAATTTATGACTCTTTTTATGGTCTAGATTGGAAATAACTGTTTAAGAAGCTTTTATGCTTCTTGTTTGCTTGAAGCCTTGGAGGATAGCAAGTAGTCTGGAGAAAAAGGAGAAGGAGAAGGAAGGTTTCTAGCTTTTATTTGGCTGGCATTAGAGTGTATAAGAGGGTAAGTACATAGGAACCCTGAAATATAGAGAGAATAAGTGAATTGTGGCCTATGGTACACTTTAGCCAAATGGTGAACTAGCAGATCAGCAGCATTTTTTAGGACCTAGTGAGATGATTACATGTGACGGATGTTTCAATGATTCCTGGATGGATATAAGGAAGGTAAATGGAACACTAGAGATGTACAATTATGAATAAGAAATCTGCTCACGTAATGTCTCCTGCCTCAGCCCCTCCATTCTTTTCTATTTTTAAAGCACACTGTCTTCTATCTTTGATAAGATGGCTAACTTCAGACGGCTCACTGTTAGCAGCTCAGCCACATTGCCCAAAGGGAGTATTATGGGCATTTTGTGCAGAATCTCGAAGGAGGTAGAAATATAGAATTGTTTTGTTGTTGTATGTATTTCAAATGTGTGTAGAAAATTGCATATAGAAGTTGAGTAGTCCAAGTGGTGGATTGATTTATTGACTCTCAGCTTCAAATTCACCCCTTGCCTCTTCTGTGAATGTGGATCTGTACCCTTCAACCATGTTCCTTGCCAATTGCCACAGTGCTATACTTTGTCAGTAGAGGATCAGGAAGAAGAAGTTTTGCTTTTTGCTTTCTGTGTTCCCATGAGACAGGTTCCTGCAGTCTGGGAGGCTTCTCCAGTGTCCAGTTCTTGCAGTGCACCCACACCGGGTTCCTGCGCTGCATAGTGGCCAGCAGCGTCCTCCAGCACTTGCATTTTTGGGTGATACTGTAGAAGAGAGCCTGCAGTGAGACACCTCTCTTTGTCCATCTTTCCCCAGATTCAACCCTAGATTTGTGAACTGACACCCTAGATGATGGTTTTCTGGTAAGTACGAGAGGGTGGATTTCTCTATAGAAAGTTCACAGAACCACAGGGACTTCTTTGTCATCTAGTAAGCCACAGTTGCGCCTTTCCCAATAAGAGCTGGGTCTCAGCCCTGGGCTGTGGGGGTAGGGGGTCTCTTCTTGGGGTGTTATACCCAGCCCTAGGAGTAGAGACTGCACCTTATATCTGCTATTCCTACAGGAATAGGAATAGCAGTTTTCTTTTATTTGTATTACCTATTTCCTTGTTACTCTAACCCCTGTTAAAATTAATAATATTTTATATTAATATTAAACTTTTACTACAATTACAAAAAAGCATTTCCTGTTCAAATTATTATATGGTCTCTCTTTCCTTATTGGACCAGATTTATACATGGACCAAGGGTCTCAAGCCACTCCATCTACCCACTCACTCCTGCCTGACAAGTCAAGTTCCTTGTTTTATTTATTGCTCATGTGTTGTATTTATTTATGGTTTTATTATTTTACTTATTTATTGTTGATTATGAGAAACTTTATGCAATAAAGAATTACATTAAGAATTTGGAAATGTTATATTTTTATATTAATGAAATTAATTTTATTTTTCACATTTTGTGTGTGTTTGACACAAAATTTTATTTTAGCATTGAAGCAAATTGTAATCCCTTTTAAATGTATTTTAACTTCTGACATAAATAGTCTTGCATTCACCAATGAGACAGTGTCTGAAGATGTTAAATTCCAAGTCATTTTTCATTCATCCGACTCTCTTTATTATCCTTATTTTTGATTTCTTTAAAATGAAGGGGAAAGACCATGATAATTTTAAAACAATCTGAAGCTAGAATATTTCTATCATCCAGGAAGTTTTTGAGTGTACCTTTCTAGTCAACCCACCTTCTTGAGGCAACAGATATACTTTAACAATTTTAGAGCTTCAAATCAATGGGATTATTAGGTAGGTACTCTCTTGTGCCTGGTTTCTTTCACTCATCATGTTCTGGAGGTTAATCCATGTTCATTACTGTGATTGTTGAGAAGTTTCCTATTATATGAATAAAGCACAATTTATTTATTCATTCTCTGTGCACGCGATTGGCTGATTACAGAATCTTTTAGGGATTAAAGCCTTGTTTCCTTCCTTTTTTTTTTTTTAAATTAGATTCAGAGGTTACATGAGCAAGTTTGTTACATGCGTACATTGCGTGATGCTGAGGTTTGGGCTTCTAATGATTTGTAGTGAACATAGTACCCTCTAGAGAGTTTTTCAACACTTCCCTTTTCTCTCTTTCCCCACATTTGGAATCCCCAGTGGTTATTGTTCTCATCTTTGTGTCCATGTGTACTCAATGTTTAATTCGCCCTTATAAGTGAGAACATTTGGCTTTCTGTTTCTATGTTAATTCACTTAGGATAATGGCCTCCAGCTTCATCCATGTTGCTGCAAAGGACATGATCTCATTCTTTTTATGGCTGTGTAGTATTCCGTGGTGTACATTTTCTTCATCCAGACTGGTGGGAATTTGGTAGCATTCTTTTTTTTTTTTTTTTTTTTTTTGAGACGGAGTTTCGCTCTTGTTACCCAGGCTGGAGTGCAATGGCGTGATCTCCGCTCACCGCAACCTCCGCCTCCTGGGTTCAGGCAATTCTCCTGCCTCAGCATCCTGAGTAGCTGGGATTACAGACCCGCGCCACCATGCCCAGCTAATTTTTTGTATTCTTAGTAGAGACAGGGTTTCACCATGTTGATCAGGATAGTCTGGATCTCTTGACCTCGTTAAGGGTGCAAGGTACAGGCTGTTCTAGATTTTTATATGCTGTTCATCTAAGAGTAGCGTTAAAGTTCTATAGTTCAAATCTGTATCTTAAATGCTTTTATTTAAAAACCCATTTCTAAAATTAATTATGCTATTTAACCTGCCACTAACTTTTCTAACAAAAGCCCAATATTTGATATTTCCTGTGCTACTTATAAAAGCTTCAGGTGTCATTCAAGCTGTGGGTAACTGAACTGTAATTTTCTCTGTTGTGATCTTACATATTAATAACAATGTAGCTGACCGCCTTGGAGTTTGCTTTCTTGACTAAGTCAGTTGACTCTTTAGCGTTGAGAATTAAGTTAACTAGTTCACTTTTGATATTCTGTGGTTTCTGTTGACAAGATTTCATGTAATTATATATTCTAGCACTTTGGTGTAAATACAGTTACTTGGTAACTGATATATAGATATTATGAACAATATTTAGGTAGTTGTTCCTGCAAATCCTGAAGATCTGTAAGTCATCTAAGTATAATCCTTGCTCAACAGTCATTCCAGAGAACTTATTTAATATTTAGAGACATTTTGCTATATACAGTACATATTAAAATATTTTAAAGCTTATTGGGTAACTTATGAAGAAAATTTTCACTGTTATTTAATATGAAATATGCAGCACATCCAATACAAATTTCCAATTGTTTAAGCACATTAACAAAGTTGTCAAGATAATTAGACCCCTATCCAGAATTCTTATGGGGGTATCTAAGATAAGGGAGCACTTTTGTTTAAGAAACAAATGCACCAAAACATGAGCATAAAAGGTAGAATGTTAAGATACTGAAGTAATTTTATATGTATATTTATGACTTCAAATTGCTCTGCATATGTTTCATATAACTGAATATTAAAAGTTTGCCTTGATATTAATTTTCTAGAGCTGCTGTGACAAATACCACAGACGGGATGGCATAAACAACAGAATCTGTTTTCTCTCAATTCTGGTGGTAGAAATCCAAGATCAAGGTGTTGGCAGGGTGAGTTGTTTTTGAGGCTTGCAGGTGGTTGCCTTCTCACTGTGCCCTCAGGTGGTCTCTCCTCTCATGGTGCACATATCTGTGTCCAGATTTTGTTTCTTATAAGAACACCAATTATATTGAATTAGAACCCAGCTATGTGGTCTCATTTTACCTGGTTAAAAATGTTTTCAAACACAGTTTCATTCTGATGTACTGGGGATAAACATGTAAATTTTACATCAACATGTAAATTTTGGCTGAGTCACAGTTTAGTCCATAGCAACCCTCTAGGGAAGTAAATGTTAAATTCATAAAGAAGATAATTAAAGCCTCTCTTGACACAACACTTTTCTAATTGCTTGTGCACACGATGATCATACATAATTTTGATAATGACATTTCCCTGCTTTCTTTTGTGTGTCTAGAGCAAACAGAAATGTGCAATAACAGATACAGGTAGTTCCTAAATATTTTACATTGTAAAAGGAAGTAGAGAGACCAATGATAAAAATGTAAAAGCTATTATTTGGACTTGCCTTCTTTCTCACTGCTTCATTAGGATATGGAATTTTCTCACGTTTAGGTTTGTCTGTCCTTTTCTGCAGCTAAATCTTAATTTCGTTTTGGTTTTTCATCTCAGTTTTCCTTTCTTTCTCTACTCTCTTTTCTCTCTGAATGTTGAATTTTTTAAGCTTTTTTCCCCCTCTCTATTGTCTTACATTTCAACTTTGCCAGAGCTAATCTAGCTAACTTGCTACTCTTGTCTTGCACTGCTCCTTTACTACCTAATCAGCAGAACTGACATTAAAAAAAGAAAAGAATTGACATTCTTTGGGAAGTTGTTTATGGCAGGTGCAGTGGGTTAAGTGGATGAGGGAGGGGGCTACAGTCCTTGAACACAGGGGCAGCAGGAAGAATTTTATCCTATATGTTCAGCTTTCTTGGGGGTTGTTGTCTGTGTTTTCAAGCAGCATGTAGCAAGATTTTTAATTTTGTTTGAGTCATAGTCTTTGATAAAAATGTGTTGATTACTAATATGTTTGGATTCATTTTTAACATTTTGGCTTTGCTCAGCATGCTCTTGATCTGTTCTTTCCTTTTTTTAGTCTGTCTTCTGTTGCATTGATAAAATTTTCTTTTCTTTTTCTATTGTTTTAAAGTGTGAATTGTATTTTTGTTCCTAAAAGTATCCTTAAATTATATATACATGTATACACATATGTGGTTTTTAAATGCCCAATGTTATTTTTTTCTTTGCCTGAAGTTATTTTATAACATTTTCTTCCTTGTATGCCCCCTTCCTTCTTCTTGGGTGTGTTTTTTCTCCTTTTGACTTACTATCTTTAGAATTACTTCTGTAGCTGATTGGAAGAAACTACACACCAGCTGTATATATCAAGAGGGTAATTTTAGAGTTGATCAAATTACCCAATAAATTATAGCTCCAATGCACACTAAGAAAAGTAATAAAAAAGAAAACCATTCAACACAATAATTGGAACATTAATTCATTCCTTTCTTCCTCAGAGGCTTTGCCTGATCTTCCCTCTGCCTGGAGTGCTTTTCACTACTGGCCACATTGATGGTTCTTTCACTAGTCTGTACACCTGGAGCAAGCACATGTGAATAAAAAGAGGGATTCTTTAGAAGCTTTATTGGCATTTTATATTTTATGGTAACAAAATAACATCTTAGGAGAGAGGCTGTATAAACTGAAGTATATCCCTAATATGATGCGTATAGCAGAGGGATCCCTATGTGTTAATACAATAACAGCTAAAGATTTATTTTTGAGTTTATAAAGTGAGTTACAAAAAGGTATGCACAAGATGTATCACTTCTATTACATTTTAAAACTATAAATGAAACACTATATATTTCAGCGGTTTCATATATTTTGTATATGTACGCAAATAGCATCAACTTCAAATTGATTAGATGAAAGAATGCAGATAATAAGGAATGGAAGCACTAGAACTGGAAGTCGTGGTCAGAGGAGATTTTAGTCTATCTGGAATGCTGTATTACTTTAAATAATTTCATATATTTGTGAATTCTTCCTAGTATTAAACCAATAAAAAGTCATAAAAGCCATCACAAATATTTATCCACATTCTTTTCTATTCTTCTCATAGGAAAAAGGAAAAAAAAGAAAATGATCACCGTCTTCATTAGGTTTTGTTCAACCTTCCTAAGTATGTTTCCTGCCCCTGGGATCATGTAGCTTGTAGTTTACACTCCTCTTAGGGTCCTACTATGTGATTTATATTATAGATATGTATTTTTGTCCACTCCAGTAGACTATAAACTAATGTCACATATGCTTTTAAGTATCCTTAAAACCTAATCAATAATTCACTTGTAGTAAAACTTCAATATGTGTTTTGGGCTTATTTTGAACTAATAGAAGGAATTAAGTGAAGAGTACAAGATGACAATTGCCAAATTGAGATATTAATTTCCAAGAAATGACATTTTTAAAGTGGCAGTTGGTTCAATCTTAACCTCCATTTAATCTAGGCAGTTATATGGTTTTCTGGCCATCTCGGTTTTCTTCATAGGAAACATGAAGTGAATGGGGCTGGGTGTGTGACTACTGAAGAGTCAATTGGTCCAAAACGGTCTTCGTTGATGATTTCAGTCCACTAGGGGGCCCCTCTAAGATTTCCAGAAATGAAGACTTTTTCTGATGGTCCCAAAGGGTGGAACCGAGGATATAAGAGGGGCTGTGTGTCAGTCAAATCACAGATAACAAGTGACTGCAGTGGGGTGGGGGACAGTGTGTGTGTAAAGTTCACCTTAGGTTTTCAGCTCTGACATTCTATATAAAATCTCAGAAAGCTGGAGTTCATAGGTCTATAAATCTATTGTGAGAATGATTCTCTAAGCAGAGGTGAGGGATTTAGAGTTTTACTGGGAATCGAGAGAATGGACACTCAATAGAAAACATCTCTATTATATATTTTCGGTTTTAAAATTTTTATGACTAAAATTTCTGAAATTCAGTGACATGGAAATTATTCCAAAATACCCCTGATATCTGATTTCTTTCATATATCTTCTCCAAGACTAAAAGGACAAGAAAGAGGGGAATAGGAAGAAAATAAAGACCCAAACCAGACAGAGAATAGAGGCAATATTTAATTGACCATAAATATGTGTCTGATGGTAACAGCTGTGTGGGCCTGCAGGGTGTGTGGGGAAAGGGCTGGACAGAGTGGGAGAGGTAGAAATGAAGTCAGGGTGGATATCATACACACATCCTATTTTTCTGTTAACCAACCAAACTCTAGTTGGAAACATTTTCTAGGCAGACAATCTCCTGATTTCAAGAAATTGTATTTATTTCTAAATTCACAATACATGCTATCAAAAAGTTTTCCTTTATTAAAATTTTCATATAATTGAATTCTGCAATTTTCTATCAAGCTATGTAATATGGGCTTCCCATGATTCTTCAAGGCTCTACTTCCCCCAGCTGAGACATGAATTCCTCGGAGGTGTATCATCCTCTTTCTTCACACACGATCCTACAAATTTCTCTCATATAATGTACTTTAAGGGGGGGAAAATTGTATCTTCACACATTGGAAATAATGCTTTTTCCTCCCTTGCACTATTCACATCCACAATTTTGGAGAGATTACTGTGCAGTCTCAAGGGTCACTGCTGTTGGAGTTTCCTGTTCAGATGAATGACAGAACTCAGGTGTGATTGGTGCTCAGGGAGTCTGTGCAAAACATTGACTGGATAACAAGTTTGTTTGGATGCAAGACTTGACCCCATTCCAGAGCAGGGGTGAAGGCACCCCAGCAACCAGGCAAGGAGCCATAGAGAGGAGACTGGGAGCTCTGCTGGGCCTTTTGTGGATCCTGGTTTGCTGTGAGTCGGACCGTCCTAGATGAGGGCTGTGGGCAGTTCCTCTGCCGACAGGGAAAGGGAGGGAAGGAAAAGCTGACACAAAGCTCCTGGACTGTCCTACATCCTTGTGAGTGTTTCTAGGGACATTTCACAGGTTCAGAAACTGCATCAGTGATTCCCTACTGACACAATACATATTTGCGTTTCTCTTTCCAAGCAGGAGTGAGGGGGGTGAAAGTGGAGCAGAGTCCTTCAGCCCCAAGTTTCCAGGAAAGAACCAGCTCAACTTTGAGGTGCAGTTTTTCTACCTCTGTGAACAACGTGCAGTGGTTCCGACAGAGACTTGGGGTGGCCTCATCAATCTGTTTTTCATGGCTTCAGGGATGAAGCACAGTGGGAGGTTATGGCCAAAAAGGAATTCTAAGGAGCTCTATAGTACCCTACACATCATAGCCTCCTAACTGAAAGACTCAGGCACATACTTCTGTGCAGTGGAGGCACAGTTCTCCCAGGAAATCTGCAGCCTGGACCCAAATTGCAGCTGGGCCTGCAGCCCCAACCCTTTCCATGAGAGAGACATGTTGCCCCCACAGTATCATTTGCACAGTTTTGAGTTTTCTGATTGATGTTGCACTTTTATCTCTGCTAAAATTAGACATTTCAGGATTGTCATTTAACTTTTTTTCTACCCTTTTACTCTCAGAAATCTCTTTGGAGGAAAAAGCTTTGATATGAAACCATTGGAGCAACTTATAAAGATATGAGGACCCAATGTACTGTTAAAACAGATCCTCTAGCAGAGACCATATAAATTACTGCAATAAAAAAGTTTTGAAAAAATATATACTGGTCAACAAATAGAAAAGAGGTGACTCAGTGTTTCATCTAAATGCAGATTTTTCACTTTTCTAGTAAAAGAGAAGAGAGTATGTATGATGTATGTTACATATATTTGTTAATATTGGTATTCATATTTTTCACTTCTGGAACCAATAAAAGATAAAATTTTAAAGCATGTAATGTCATTGTCAGACATTCTCTGAATTTGCATATGTTATCTAGGTGCTGACAATACCTCTTCACTTTACACATGAGTAAACTGAGGATTATAGGGCACACATGTCTTGCCTGAGCTCGTATGGTTACTAAACTAGCAATGAAGCTGGGCTGGGATTCCCACTCTCCATGTCTGACAGCAGATTGTGTACTCTAAGCTACACACTACAGAAGACTCTTTAAAATCACAAAATAAAAGTTATTTCAACAGATAAATTTGTGCAATGTCCTCACACACATCACTGGCAAATATTTCCGTTTGGATAATATCTAAATTGCACCTAGTAAGAAAGAGTTCATTAAACCTTTCATTTTGTTACATTAAAATCCATTTGTCTTGCATTACGCATGATTTTGTGACATCATTCAAGGTCTGGAAAAGAGAGCAGAAATTTCTAGGGTTGCCCCCCCACAAAACTTACCTGCTGTAGCCACAGTTTAAGACTTCTGAGAAGCAAACCCAAAGTTTAAACCTAAATGTGGATCAGTTGCAACACATGTAGAATTTCAACCTTACAATGTCTGTTATTTGGATGTAAGTGAATGGAATAGGAAGGATTGGGTCTCTGAGAACTAAGATGAAGACAAGCTGGCAGACTCTGGTGAAGCTGGGAACAGCTTCCTGGGTATGTGACCTGTGCAACCTACAGGACCCCAGTTAATGCACTATCACTGCCTTGACATTTTCAATAGTTTTGTTTTTAAACTTGTGTGAGTAAGAGCATGTGGGTGAGCAGAGGAGATACACAGGGCAGCAGAACACAGGACAGAAACATATGCAGGTTCAGGTTCATGGGCACAGTGGGCAGCGTGTGAGCTGAGCAGCTGGATGGGCTATTTGGAATGCATGAGCGCACAGGGCTCTCTGGTGTTCGGCTATCCAAAGTGAGTGACAGTAAACTTTTCAGTAAATTATTACATAATAAAAGCATACACATGGACAGGCGATAAGGTATATTGGAGAGTTATCAGAATCCTTAAAAAAGTTTAGAGACTGGTTTTGAAAGTTGATAAAAACATTACAAGTTGAATATCTGCAGGTTTAGAAATAGAAATTACATGTAAGGATAGCAGCTTAATGGAAAAAGCAGCATTTTCTTACTTTTCCAAGCTATCTTTTTTTCTTAACATCTTTTTCCCACTTTTATTTTAGAATTGGGGGTTCATTTGTAGATTTGCTATAATGGTATATTATGTGATGCTCAAGTTTGGAGTTAGAATGAATCCATTACCCAGGTGGTGAACAAAGGACTGAAAAGGTGATTTTTTTCAACCCTTAATCCCCTCCCTCTGTCCCTTCTCTTGTATTCCCTAGGGTCTATTGGTCTCAGTTTTAAGACCATGTATGTCTAATGTTTAGCTCCTACTTATAAGTGAGAACATGTCATATTTGGCTTTATGTTTCTGGGCTAGTCCACTTAGGATAATGGTTTCCAGCCACATTCATGGCTGCATAGTATTCCAGGTGTATATGTACCATGTTTTCCTTATCAAATCCACTGTTGATGGGCACCTGGGTTAATTCCATGCCTTTGCTATTGTGAATAGTGCTGCGATGAACAGATGGGTACCTATGTGTTTTGGTAGGATGACTTATTTTCCTTTGGGTGTATACCCAGTAGTGGGATTGCTGGGTGGAATGGTAGTTGAACTCTCAGTTCTTTGAGAAATCTCCAAACTGCTCTCTACAGTTGCTGAACTGGTTTACATTCCCACCAACAGTGTGTGAGTATTGACTTTTCTTCACAGCTTCATCAACATCTCCTATTTTTTGGCTTTTTAACAGAAGTGAAACATGGTGGTTTTAGTTTGCATTTTTCTGATGATTAGTGATGAACATTTTTTTCATGTTTGTTGGCCTCTTGTATTTTTTTTTGAGAAGTGTCTGAAGAACATTATTTTCATGTGAAGTTTTGAACAGCCATGTTTTAACATAGAGGATAATTTTGAAATTAATTTTTTAATAATTGAAGATACAGTGATAAAATGAATAAACAAGCATTGTGAATTATACCTATATCATTAAGCCACTTCCAGTTTCTTACACAACTTCTACAAGTTACTACAAATTTCAGAGGAAACATTAAAATAGCACTGTATAAATTTACATTGAAAACTGAGTTCAGATGTACATAAAACTGATTTGTGGTAAGAAATAAATTGTTTTAGGAAAATTGTTTCACAGGAACCATCAACCATTAATTTACTAAAATTTATATTTCAATTAATCCATTAAATAATTATGGTAATGTTGTCACAGTATATAAAATACTCTTAAGAGGTCCAGTGTCAGTTGCGTCAGCAGAAATATCCTTCTAGCAGTTAGAAATGAAAAATTCTAGTTAAGATCTTGCATTTAATAAGAGCACTTGACATTGCTTTCATTTATATGCTTGAAAATGAAGTTGCTCCAGGCATGAATTTTGTTAACCTCATAAATTAATTTGCAGAAAATTGAGCCATAAAATTTTATTAATTAAGATACTATACTAAAGTATTATATTAATTTATGACACCAAAATTTTAAACCAATTTTATGTTTTTCTTAAATATCATTATAACCCTATTGTGTTTTATAAGTAATAAAATATTTTAAGAAAAAACCTTGACATTTTATTTCCTAATGGCACATTTTTTCCTGTCTTTTGAATAAGAAATCCTAAATTTTCATTTTGCACTGAGTCCCACAAATTGTACAGCCGGCCCAGCTGGAAATCTTGAATTCCCAAGCTAAATTTTGAAGGAAAGATTTTGAAGCCAGAAAGCAATCAGGGTGTTTGAGAAAGTGCCTTTTGCTTTACATATTAGTAAACTCCTATACTTCTTCCATGTTCTCCAAGTTGCTGAGGAGTGTGTGTGTGTGTGTGTGTGTGTGTGTATGTTTCCTTCAAGACAGATATGATACATTATAAAGATAAGAAATAGATCTCCAGAAGGGAGAATCCTGCCTCCTTATAGCTCAGCCATTGTGTCCACTCTCATATCACTGCTTGTGATGGTCTTTGTACTTAGAGAGTCAAGTCTCATTTTATTTCATTTTACTATGGATTTAGGCTCCCCTTAATCTATCTAGCACTAATGTTATAGGAAGAATGAAAATTCACATAGAAACTTATCTGAAGGATGCTGTCTTTGTTTCTAAAGGGGCCAAGGATTGATAAGGGTAACCTCAGACCCATTGCATTGTGTATAGATGTGAAAATGCTTTTGGGGTTCCATGATGCAAGACAATTTCTCCATGCATTACCATACTTTACACTGCACACAACTGATCCTCATTAAATATTTGCTCTGTTAAATAGAATAAAATAATTTTGCAGCTGGAAAAGCACTTAGAAATCCTCTAGTCCAATTTCATTTTTATAAAGACAGAAACTGTATTCAAGATACTAGTATAAAACCTTTAGACAGTAAATGAGCCAGGAATAGAAAGAAACTGTATTTCCTCCCTTCCCTCTTAGCATTGCTTCCCCTGCCTCCTTCCTGCAGGACCATATTGCCCAGCAAAGAGAAACTGATGAAAATATAGCCACTTTGATCTCTGCAGTTTGGGTCTGGGAAAGATTTGGTCCAATCAGTTTGACCATGAGAATGGAGAGTTCCAATTTGTGTAAACATTTGCCACTTTGGGCAAGAAGATACTCAGGCTGAACCACTGTTGTTCTACTAGCAGGTCAGTCCATGAATCACTGGCTTCCGTAGGAGTGAGCCGAAAGTGACAGTGCCATCCTCAACTCCTGGATGCATTTCTAAGAATTTTCCTAAAAACAGCAAGGTACATACCTTATGCTGGGTGGATATTCTTTGAAAGAAGACTGTGAACATAATAAGCATCATTTTACATTGTTTAGAAATATTCACTAAATTGGGAAGCTAAGGGGAACGTAGCCCTTCTGTAGCTGACAGTTCATGAAAGTGCTGGAAAAACTTTTCTGGGCCAACACTTTGATAATGAGTCTACGAAATTCAATGAAATAATCACCAGGCTGGGAATTTTGTCCAGGGCATGGCTGTACCCAGATACAGTTAATATACAAATGCTGTGCTCCATATGAGTGGTCATATTCAGACCATTACATTCAGTTCTGAATGCCATAACTCAAAAGGACAAATATTAACCTATGTGTCTGTCCCCAAAAAGAAAGTAATTTGCTCAATGAAGGATTTCATAATTGTATTGTATGAGGAATGGGTGAGATAACTGAAGATCCTTAGAGTGGAGAAATTTCCCATATGGAAAAACGCATTTCATATGTACAAACATATTTATGTATTGAGTTGAGATTCCTAATTACAGCTGTCTGTAACTATTTGAAGGTGTGAGATGTAAATAAATTATTAGATTTAGCCTCTATGACTCCAGGGGACTAGTGAGTACAAATCACAGGAAAGGGGCTTCTGTCCTGGAGATGAGATAGTCTTGGTTTCCTAGGTACCATTTCGCATGATCAGTATTTTACTGTCAGTTTTCTGTTTGTACACAGGAAATATTTAGGCTTCCATTAATTTATTCTTACAGAAGTAATTGGAAAATATCAAAAATTAAAGTAGATGAGAAAGATTTTTTGGCAGAAAGAAAAAAACCAGGAAACATCCAGGACTGAAGGACTTTCTCAATATCTTGGAGAAAAACATTATGGTGGGGTTTGGGAGAAAAATGATAAATATGGAATCTGTACCAGCAATGGCTGAGGCAACAGCAGTTCAGACCAGAAGAGTTGGCCCATACTTTAGAGGAAATTCCACTAAGGATATGAGGCAGTCCCTGTATTTAAGGACATACCATATTGATATCATCCATTTTGTTATCAAAAAATAAAATCATCTTAATAATAAAGTTACATATGGTTACCTTTTTTGAATCTGCAGCCTGATATTTTCTGAAAATTTCTTCTTGTTCTTTCAAGACTTTGTAGAAAACAAGACATATAGCCATAGGAAAAGACTTCTTAAAACACGCCAGATTTCTCCTTGCAAACCGGCCCAAACTGTGGGTCAAATTATTCCTACTGTTGGAGTATGAATAACTTATGGAAGTTGTCCCCCTCCTCCTTTATCTTTGCACTTAAGTTTTTGCCTTTTATTAAAGGTATTTTTATTCAAGAAATATTCTACATTTTGATTGTTGTTACTTTCAATTTTCTGGGAATAGCAAGGTCACATGCAAGACCAGGCTTGGAGAAGCAGAACCTCCAGTAATAAGTGCTTGAAATATTGAGGGGTCCTCTCTCTCTTACTCTGATCTTTGGCTTACATACTCCTTAAAGAAAGAGTTTTCCTCCATAACAAACAAGTCATGATGGTAGACTTGACCTAAATGGAAGGCATTATTTTTTCTTTGTTTATGAGCGTGAATTATGGTATTTCCCTAATTTCAAACATACAAACTCAGCACATTATTAACTAAACATCAACAGCATCTACTTCTTTCCAGTTTATAAATAATGGCTCAGTAGAGTGCATAACTATAGAATTAGATATCTACATTCTTACTAGGCATTTAATCTCTGATTGAACACCCAATTTGTTTGACTCACGGCTGCTCTTGTGCACCTGAGTGCCTCATAGGGTTAGCAAAAAACATTCAACCAGCAATTTCAGTAGTTAGGGATGTGACCACAAGATGGTAGTGCTTCTCTGCTGAGGCAGAGTAGAGGGTTCTGAATGAATAGGCTTATGGTAGCAGCAGAGGCTTTTTCTTATTGGTTGGGTACACAATGTGAGAAACCACTATGGTTGTTAGAGGAGAGAAGGGACAACCTGATGATAGGAGTGACTCTTATAACTGGAGGTTGCAGGCGTATGACTTATCTTAACTGGGAAGAACAATGATGACATCCATTCGCGCTGTATTTATATTCTTGTGGCTGCAGCTGGATTGTGAGTTGGGGGTTTTTGGGTAACAGAGTAAATTCGTGGATATTCTTTAGAAGTTCAAAGAGAAGACTTGCTTTATTTGGATTTCCTCTTGTTACTATGAAAAATACTTCTAGAGAGTAATCATCTAATAACTCCTCTTATATCTTTGATATTTTTCTTTCTGCATAGCGGTGAATGGAGAGAATGTGGAGCAGCGTCCTTCTACTCTGAGTGTCCAGGTGGGAGACAGCTCTGTTATCAACTGTACTTATTCAGACAGTGCTTCAAACTACTTCCCTTGGTATAAGCAAGAACTTGGAAAAGGACCTCGGCTCATTATAGACATTCGTTCAAATGTGGACAAAAGGAAAGACAGAAGAATGACTGTTTTATTGAATAAGACAGCCAAACATTTCTCCCTGCACATCACAGACACCCAACCTGGAGACTCAGCTCTCTACTTCTGCGCAGCTGGTACACATTGCTTCCCAGGCACCTGCTACCCGTACTGAAACCTGAGACTGGAGCTGAAGCTGCACTCCCTTTCCTTTGTCATAAACCTACAAGTATAGCATTTGTCATACAGTTTGTTTGCAACTTGAAACTAACATATTGACATTAAAAGCACATAAAAAAAGGTTAGTTAGGTTCAAGGTGACCTGGAAAGGCTTAGAACATTTTGTTGACTGATTGTTGCTTAATGAATTTTTTTCTAACATTTATATTGTTGTATACGTTTAAGGTATGCAACATGATGTTTTGACATACATATACATAGTAGAAAAATGAACAGCCAGATGAAGAGATGCATAGGGCAAGGTGCAGAAGAGGGAGTGCCGAGCTTCCATGTTTTCTCTGGCTGTGCCTCCTCCCAGGCACCTCTGTGTGCTCATTCAGTGATCAGGAGGCTCTGCTCAGTAGATTCTTAAAAGGAATTATTTTAAAATCTAGGCCTTAAAGATGAGTTTATATTTTCCTATAAATTTGGATTCCTCTGCTATAAATAACCCTTAATATCAATATCACAATCCTTGTTATGAATGTGCTTTTCACTCTTGTCATTTGAAAATTGTGTTATTTTTTTTCTGATTGTAAAGCATTATATGCCAAATACAGAAAATATGTAAAAGGCTGGGCACTGTGGCTGACGGCTGTAATCCCAGCACTTTGGGAGGCCAAGGCCGGTGGATCACAAGGTCAGGAGTTCAAGATGAGCCTATCTAAGATGGTGAAAACCCGTCTGTACTAAATATACAAAAATTAAACTGGGCGTGGTGGCTCATGCCTGTAATCCCAGGATTTTGGGAGGCTGAGGTGGGCAGATAACAAGGTCAGGAGTTCAAGAGCAGCCTGGCCAGCATGGTGAAACCCTGTCTCTACTAAAAATACAAAAATTTAGCAGGGCGTGGTGGCATGCACCTGTAATCCCAGCTACTCAGGAGGCTGAGGCAGGAGAATCGCTTGAACCCAGCAGGCAGAAGTTGCAGTGAGCCGAGATGGAGCCATTGCACTCCAGCCTGCGTGAGAGAGCGTGACTCTGTCTAAAAAAAAAAATACAGAAAATGTGAAATTCATAATCCTATACCCCAGATATTGTTTTGCTAATATTTGATTAGTCTTCATAGATTTTTTTTTATAACTAGGATCATGATTTATTTACTATTATTATATTGTGAATTGAGCATTCTTCATTTTATCATGTCCTCTCCTCAAACACTTCTTTTTTAAAAGCTCTGTGAGAAATTTTTATAAGTCACAGCAATTTTTATTTTCTTCTTCTCTCTACTTGTGGTAACATATGGCATCTCTTTCTTCCCGCCGTTTTTTGTTAAGAAAATGTCACTGGGATTTTCCTTTAGAGTCCAGTGATTATACATATTGTTTGTGTGCTTGAGGGAAATTAAGATAGGAATTTATATGAGAATTTGAGCTTCAGAATAGACTTGCCAATCAATTATTTTCAACTCTTATTAATATGCTAGCGATTACGTTCTCATAGAATTTAGAAAGGAGAGATGTGTGTTTTAATAACTGCTATATCTGCAAAGCCCAGAACAATCTTTTTCACATAGTTAATAGTCGATAAATGTTTGTTTAAAAAAAAGAAGAAAAAAGTTAATTATGCTATAGTATAGTCAAAATTTTAATTTGGTTAAATTAAATTTAAAAGTTGATTTTTGAAGTATAAAACATCTTAAAATGTATGCGTGAGTACCTGATTATTCAAGAACATAGTATTTCTTTTCATTTTCCTATGTCTTTCTCCATGAAGTTTTATTGTTTTCAGATAGTTAAATTTATTCCCACACATTTAATTTTTATTGCCACCTTTATCTTTCTTTCTATGGCACATGAGAATGTTTTTTAATACATTTTTCAGTTATCCTACTCATTTTCTTTCTTCTCCTTTTTTTTTTTTTTTTTTTTTTTTTTGAGACAGAGTATCACTCTGTCGCCCAGGCTGGAGTGCAGTGGTGTAATCCTAGCTCACTGCAAACTCTGCCTCCTGGGTTCAAGTGATTCTCCTGCATCAGCCTCCCACGTAGCTGGGAATACAGGTGCCTGCCACCACACCTGGCTAATTTTTGTATTTTTAGTAGAGATGGGGTTTCAATATGTTAGCCAGGCTGGTCTCGAACTCCTGATCTCAAGAGATCCGCCTGCCTTGGCCTCCCAAAGTGCTGGGATTACAGACGTGAGCCACTATGTCTTACAACAGGCCTTTGGACCAATGGTTAATTTACAGACAGCTTGCTACAAATCTCCCTACCTCATTTTCATGTTTGACTGAATTAAACATTACTACCACAATTTCCTTTAAAAGAGTTGTATGTTTCAGTGTTGTAGATAAATCAGTGGAAATAAAGACAGTGCATAAATAATTAATTCTCTATTTCTCCCACTTGTGGTCAAGGGTAAGCTAATTTTAAGATCTCATATTATTCCCACAGATGGATCTAATCAGCAGTTGGCATGGGGAGAATAATTCCACCTGGCTGAGTTATGGCTGTTAGTTATGATTTGTTCTTAAAGTGAAAATAATTAGATTAAATTAGGGTTAAAACAGCTGGACAAGAAAGGTCAGCTGTTCCTTGTCTCTTCCAGCTCTGATGGCTGCCTCCATTTCTTGGCTTGTGGCTCCATTACTCTGATCTCTGCCTCTATGATTGCACTGCTTCTCTTCTTTTGTCATCTCCCTCTGCCTCCCTATTAAAAGTACACACGTGATTACATTTAAGGCCCATTTAATATAGGATAACCTCTCATCCCAGGATCCTTAATTTAATCATAGCTGCAGTATCTTTTTCCCCGTGGCTACATAAGATAACTTTCATGGATTCCAGGGACTGAGGCCTAAATTTTAGAGCTCTTATTTTGCCTACCACAGTTGGCATGCCTGGGGCTATCCTTTTCACAAGGTGAGAAAGAAAATCAGAGTTCCAGATAGGAAAATGGAAACCACATCAATTGCTTTATTTTATTTTCTCAGTTTTTACAATTTTCAGTTTTTAAATTAACGTTAAAAAGGAACACATTTTGGTATCCAATTCACTGTATGAAATTTCAATTTTGCTATATTTATGGTTTCATAATTATGCATGATATGATTACCATTACATAATTATAATATAAAACAGATTGCTCACCCCAAAAACTCCCTTGTGCGACCTGTGTGAAATCACATCCTCTCCATCTCAAACTTCTTGCAAACCTTGGTCTGTTCTTTTATATTTTTATCTTTTTCAGGATGTCACATGAGTGGAATTATGCAATATACAATCTTTTGAAATTTCCAAATCTTGTTTAGACAAGGCACACACACGATCATCATCTCTGCTAGCCCTCTGTTTTTTCTATACCTGAATATTTTAAACCTTTGTCATGTGATGGGAATAACTCAACATTTCAAATACTTGAATTTCTTTGGAGGTTTAATTTATAATTTAGAGAAACACTATAGCAAGTATAGTGTTTAAGGAAACAGTATGGCAATTGATAATGAAGAGATTCAGTTGAGGATTGAACCAAACCCTATAATCAGAGTTAATCACATCAAGTTTAGTTGTACCAACTCTACCCTAAATTTTTATCAATAGATATTTTTCTGATATTTTAAGACTAAGTTTATTGATCAAAATTTATTTTAATCATATTAATTGGGTATGGTTAATACTTGGATTTTCCCAGGATTTAGCATAGAATAACGTATCTCAAAATTATTTAATTTTTTTGCACTAGCTATGGCTTTGTAGAGGTGAAAAGTGTTAGGATGGTTATTGCCTCAAGTAGGGTCTATACCTAAGCAAATTGTTTCATTAGCAAAAGAACAAAGTAGAAAAAAATTACAAATCGATGTAACATTGTGCCATTAAAGTTGAAAAATACCACTGAAAGGATGAAAAACAAAAGAATGCAAAGATAGTATAACACCCAGTGGTTCCAGTAATCTAGATAATACTCTTCCAATCTCCTTGGATGGAGCTGTCTACTTAGTTCACTTATACATGTGTTTCAAGGATCTTAGGTCTGCACTCATTTTCTGAAAAGCTCTAAAGAGTCTCTGAAGAACCTCAGTTTAAGATCTGTAATGTGAATAACTTCTCAATTCTTGTCATCTAAGGTCAGATGATGTCAAACTAATTGGTAAAAAGTAACCACAGACCAATTCCTTTATCTGTTGAACTGGTGGTAAGTAGTACCTAATAAGGTCATTTTCACAAGGTTGAAAAGCAGTCTTTATCTGGAATTTTTTTCCACATACCAATGCATCCAGGCTTAGATCATGTAAAATGAAAGGCTGATTAAATGAAGGGCTAGGAAAGAAAACTGTACCTGTTGGTATAAGAACTGAGTATAACGGGTTCATTTATCTAGTTAAGTTTGTGAAAGAATGAATTAAATATGATTCCAGACATTAGGAGTAACATGGACCTACGAGTCACCAGCTGATAGTAGAAGAACCTGTGATGTTAGAGGAAGGAATTCAGGGCCATGAGCGTGAAGGGTAATAATGCATTAGCTCATAGACGTTCAAGGATATCTGATACGGTAATTATTTTCAGTTTTAATATTTCCCATGTGTTGTTTCTCCATTTTTAGAGGATAAGGAGGTGATAAGAAAAGAGAAGTTTCTGAGTGAAGGTAAAATGTTATATAACTGCCCCAGAAAAATATGTTCCCCTATAAGTAGATAATTTGAAATGTCACAAGTGGGAACACGAATTTAAATTCATGTTCAGCCATTGTTAGTGCTGTGTATTTCTCACAGGAGAGTGGTTCAACCTATGTAGAAAATAAAACAACTCTTACTAGTGCATACTCATAACTCTCTAGGGAATATAATTGTTTAAAACCCCTTTGGAGATATTCAGCTGTTTCATTAGGACAGTATTCCAGTTCATATTCCATTTTTATGGTTTTTATGAAACCTTACAGGTGTCAAAAATGCATAAACTGGTCACATTCTGTGTTATCCTAAAAAAGTTTTTCCCCAACTACTTGTCTAATGTTGCAGCCAATATATCCCTACTATGATGGGTAGTTTCTGGAAGGTTGCTAAAACAAGTAATCATTGGAGATCATTTGGTTCCACCATGTAGCCTTTCTGGCTGATCATACAAATCCATAATTGATCTAAGATGTAGTTACTAAAATTTTCCATAGATTTTTTTTCGTGTTCTCTAGGAGATACTTGCATGAGGACATTAGTCAGAAAGGCATATTTAGTATAATTTTCTGCTCATATATTTTTTTTCTAGCATCTCTAGTGTCTTTCATGCTTTGGAACTTTGTCTTTTCTTGAGTAGTAGCAAGACACCAAATAATTTTTGTATTTGGTATTCATTTTTTTATAGGAATACATGAGATGTATGAAAAGATTAAGAAAAGTTTAAGAAGGTTAAGAAATCTCATTATCTCCATAGTATTTGAGAGCTGTGAACTATGTTAAAACATACAGACTATCACCATATATAATTTTCATAACTGGACATGGCAGTTTTCATAATTGGACATGGTTCTTTGTTTTCCCTTCAGAATCTGGTTTGCTGAGAAGTACCTCAAATTAAACCAGCTATATTGGTGCAGGAGAAGGAGGCTGTGACTCTGGACTGCAATTATGACACCAGTGCTGGAAGTTATGGTCTGTTCTGGTAGAAGTAGCCCAGGAGTAGGGAGATGATTTTCCTTATTTATCAGGACTCACGATTGGCAATATGCAACAGGTCATTACTCACTGAATTTGCAGAAGGTAAGGCAATCCATCAACTTGTCATCTCTACTTCACAACTGGAGAACTGTGATGTGTTTCTGTGCACTGAAAGAGGCTACAGTGAGAGGACTGTTGGAGGGAGGTACACAAAATCCCTAAGGGTCTGCTTGAGACATCCACCTGCTGGAGAGAACAAAGAAAGAATTCCCCATCACAGGCAGGAAGTGATTATGGTTGTGACAGCATAGATGCAGCATCGGAGGCAAACACTCACTCTAAGAAAATACCTCTCTAGGCTCCTAGACCATTTCCAGAGTTACCATTCATCAAAAATATCTGAATCCCTGAGTCTTTGGTTTGAAGTTAGACATACCAAATTTTTGACCAAAGATTGAAGAGAAAGAACTACGACAATAAACAATTTTCCATCTGGCGACTAGATTGAGCTAGAAGAATTGGCTAAGGTAATTCAGAAACATATGACTGAAAGATCAATAAAAAGAAATTCAACACTCTTTGTGAATTGTTGGATTTTCAGATCAGTTTATTCAATAAATACTAGATGTTTTTGAAAAGTTCATGGAAAAAGGAAACTGCATATTATGAAAACTATGCATGTTTTTCCATTTTTTTGTGCCAAAATGACCTTATACTAAGTTGTTATAACATATCTGAACAGGATTTAGTTTGAGGCACTAAGAAGGACAAGACCTCAGTTGACAACAGCCCCTATCAAAGCAACATGAATTCTGTTAAACTTGAAGCAAGCATAAACATCAAATTTATGGTGAAACTTGGGTAGACAGTGAAATCCTTGGATCAAGGATAGTGAAATCATTGATACTTTATGAAAAATTTATAGGGTCAATTCCCCAATAAAATCAGCCATTCTCTTGTCTGTTCATTCCTAAATAAAATGGGTATTTTGTTTAAGAACGAAAAAGAGGATGTTGATAAAGCCCCCAGTGGCAGACATTCCACAACAATTTGTGAAGAAAAAATTAATCATATGTGCCCTAATCAAATAAAACTGACAATTAACAGTAGAAATGATAGCCAATACTATAAATGTCTCAACTGGTTTAGCTCACACAATTCTGACTGCAAAATTCAACTTGAGCAAACTTTGTACTTGATCGGTGCCAAAACCATTATACTCAGATCTGCTCCAGATAAAAAAAAAAAAAAAAAGCGGAGCTTTCAATGAAATTTTTAATAAGTGGGATAATGATCCTGAACCAATCTTTTCAAATAATTGGAAAAGGAAATGAAACATGGCTTTATCCTTGTCATTCTGAAGATAAAGCACAATCAAATTGAAGACTGTCAAGAGGTGGAGGTGGTCCAGTCAAGAGCAAAAGTCATGGCAAAAGTTTTTTGCAATGCTGAAGGCATTTTGTTTATTGAATTTCTGGAGGGCCAAAGAATGATAGCATCTGCTTATTATAAAAATGTTTTGAGAAAGTTAGCCAGAGTTTTAGCAGAAAAATTCTGGGAAATCTTCACCAGAGTATGCTTTTCCACCATGACGATGCTCCGGCTTATTCCTCTCATTGACCAAGGACGGCTTTATACAAGTTTTTATGGGAAATCATTAGGCATCCACCTCACAGTGCCGATTTGGCTCCTTCTGGCTTCATTTTGTTTCTTAATCTTAAGAGCATCTCTAAAGGGCACCACTTTTCTTCAGTTAATAATGTAAAAAAGACCACATTGACATGGTTAAATTGGTGACTAATCATCTAGTAAGTTAGCATGAAAAATACATATTCACTGAAAATAAATATGAAGCCCCTATGTGTACAATCTACTGTCTTAAGATCTTTGACTAAGCTGTTAGTAGTATAAAATATTACTCTTAAGCAGCATGAGTAAGATTTACCCGAAAAATCTTACAAATTAATTGAGGAATGAGATAAAATGCATGAAAGCTTAATCAACAGATAAAATTCCAAGTATGTGGGCAATTAAGTTTTAAGGGTATTTTCAGGAGAACACTGTGGCAAAAGACAGACAAAAGTAAGCCTCATGGAGAAATAGTAAACTTAATTAGGCATTGAAGGACAGACATACATTGGATTAATTCATTATACAGTTATTTATTAAACACACAATAAACAACAGTTGTTTTTGTAGGTATGAAGAGTAGAGTAATGAACAAAACAGCCACATGCAGACACTAAAAGGCCTTCCCTCATAAGGTTTAGCTCTGCAATTGTCTATAGTGTTCACTTTCTTTCATGGGAATATTCTATGTAGGCATTTCCAATATATAAGTTCCAATATAGGCATTTCTCTTGCCCACTCTAGTGATTGGTAGGTTCCAGGTGATGATTAAAAGGTATAGTCATTGAAGCACTATTAATATATCTGTCTTTTACTAAATTATTTGACCATGGACAAAACTACTTAAACTCAGGCCACTTAGACATCATCAATTATAATAAAAATAACAGTTACCTCTCCAAATGGTTGTAAGGATTGAATTAAATTACATGAATTTAATTAAATGATTGAATTGTAGTAGTAGGGAATAATTTTTCACCAATGGTAGTTATCCTTGGATATAAATGAGATATTGCAACAAAGATAATTTGAGATAAAATAACAAGAAAATTTATGTATAGATAAGGCTTAACCCTCTACTCTTCTGCTATTGGTTATTTTATTATATTTTACTTTATTTAGGGCTGAGAGTCACTCTTTATTCACATTGGCCTGATTTCTTCCAATTATTTGAACTATTTCTTTATCTCATAGGTTTTAAGAGTAGAAAATGAAGCTTTCTTGCTTCAGGTATAACTTAGTGCAAATTCTATGATGGATCCACATGAGCTTTATGGAGTAGGGCTCAGATATAACAACATTTTATACTGAGCTTCAGTGCCAATAACTAGATCCATACCTGGGAGTTCATTTAACAGAGCTTTGCATTGGAATGGGGAGAAAATAACCTTTCCAGGTTTTCCTTGGGGGAGGAATCCTTTTTAGTTATTCAATTTATAACTTGTACATACATGGTAGATGCCCAGGAAGTATTATAGAAAAAAAGAAAAGAAAAGAGAATAATCCCAGAGACAAATGCTAGATACAGCTGACTGAGAATCAGCACCTGGTCCAGTCTGGGTCCTGCCAGAAACAAGATTTACTCCCTGTGCACAGATCGCGCAGCTCTCTCTGATCTCTCAGTGATCCCATTTCACCTCTTCAGAGATCAGAGAGAGCTGTGTGATCTGTGCTTGGGGGAGTAAATCTTGTTTTGGGTTGGCTGGGGATACTCAGCTTCCTGCAACAAAGAACTATGAATATTCACTCAGAGAAACAAGCTATTTGGCTTGATAGTGTTTGAGGGCTCCCAGACCCCAACCAGAGTCTGCAGTGAGTCTGAGGGATAAAAATGAAGAAGGCTTTGGGAGTTTCATTTTTGATTTTCTCTTGGCGGCTGTGTTGTGAGTTGCTGGGCTCTGGAGATATCATTAAAAAGAGCAGATCATTTTTAAAAGTCTGAAAGTTATACAAGGGTGGTCAGAGCCTCAGTGTTCCCCTGTGGGGGCTGTGAAAAGAGTGTATATCTTCCAAAAGTGGTCAGCCATGAATGAATGTCCTCTGTCTGTGGTTCTCTGTTTAAACAGGGGTGAAGAGCTTACATATGCCGGAGCAGGGTCCTTCAATCCTGAGTATCCAGGAGGGAACACACACCATTCTTAATTACACTTACCCGGAGAGAACGTTCTTCAACTTCCAATGGTTCCGGCAGGATCCTGGGAAAGGACCTGTGTCTTTGACCTTAATTCAATCAAGCCAGAAGAGCAAAGAGACGAACATTTTAAAGAACTGCTTGTAAAAGAGAAGTTTTACCATGTTTTGAATATCTCGACCTCTCATCCTGGAGATTCAGCCACCTACTTCTGTGCTTTGTGGCACAGTCTCCCCAGCACCTGCAGCCTGTACCACAACCTGCCCCTGGGAACCTTGACACAGGCCTAGCTTTGTAGGTGGGAGTGAAGTTTTTTTCTTTATGTGTAGGAGGAACTTTCTCCAAACAGAAGTGAAGGATAATGCACCATCTCTCTTATGTGATGAAGCTGAATTTACATGGAATTATGCTTCCTTTTGTCATGATTGAAATTTCATTCCCCAGTGTAAACTAGACAGATCCTGGGCCTGCTTGCCCACAGAGTCCCTCCACTTCTTTATTGTTTGCTCTAGGAGGGTGCAGGCTCTGAGTCCATGGGGCATATATTCCCCTGGTCGTACACTCATCAGCAGAATTTTACCTATTTTTTCATAATACTCCAATAATGTTTTCTGTATCTGTGTGCCATCTATTCGTAATTTACTTAATTTAACATTAAATTGACTTCTATATTAAATAGATGCCAAGAATATGTAAAATATTGTCATTTTAAATAGATGCGATCAGTGGAACCATATATATGTTATAAACTGTGTATTTGATATGCAAGATTTTTTTTCCTAATACAAATTAAAATAATGTCACATATATAACAATCAAAAAGACCATCTGTGTTCTGCCTAATATGACCTCCTGTATCAATCACACTTTAGAAAATACATTTCCAACTCATTCTCCTCATCTGATAGATGAAAAAAAGCAGGCTCCACAGGCATGGCATCACTTTACTCAAACATGTGTTACAGCGAAGTGGAAGCCAGGAGTAGAACCCAGGTATTCTGGCCCCTTGTCAGTTGCTTTTTCCATGAAAGATGTAAAGTGGGACTTGGTGGTTGAAAGGAGTTGTATGTTGTAATTTTAAACTAAATTACATTTTGATTACTTACACACATATATATATAAAGACATAAAAAGATATATAAAGATATAAAGAGACATATAAAGATATTAAACACCTAGAAAAAATAGAACACATCTATAATTTCATAACCAAGAAATTATAACTATTATCATGTATTTTTGGTATACATATGCAGCTATATTTTTCTATGTAAGTGGTTTGTTATATGTCCAGTATTTATTACCATGCTTGTTTTCCTCAACATTATATTTTGGTGTTTTCATCCCAGGAAGCATATATTGAGGGCATAGTTTTCTTTTCTTTTCTTTTATATTCAACCTTTATTTTAGACTCAGGGGTAGTACATGTGCAGGTTTGCAACCTGAGCATATTGCTTGATGCTGAGGTTTGAGGTATGAATCATCCTGTCACCCAGGTATGGAGCATAATATCAATAGTTATTTTCTCAACCCTTGCCCCTTCTTTCCTTTCCCCTCTAGTGCTCTAGATGTAGTCTTTATGTCCATGTGTACTCAAGGTTTAGCTCCCACATACCAATGAGGACATGTGGTTTTTGGCTTTCTGTATATGCATTCATTTGCTTAGGAAAATGACCTCTAGCTTCATCCATGTTGCTGCAAAGAACATGATGTCATTCTTTTTTATGGCTGCAAAGTATTCCATGGTATTTATGTATCACATTTTCTTTATTCAATCCACTTTTGATGGGCACCCAGAGGGCATAATTTTAAGTGATTGCCTAGTTTCCATTACATAGATAAGTTTTAAAAAATCAATCACCTTTGGTATTGCTTCTTCTTATACAGTGTTATAGATAATGCTTCTTAAAAACATAATTGTATTTGTAGTTTTAATGGAAATGGAATTGCTTGAATAACAGAAAACATATAACACTAAATGCCTAATATTCCTGAGATACATTTCACCAAAGTGTAATTTCAACAGCCGCACGTGATGATGCTGATTTTTCAATACTTTGTCAGTTATGACCATTATTATCTTAAAGTAGCTTCCATTTTATTAAATACTTTCACAATGTTTTAATTTTCTTTTAACGTGCGTGCATGTTTATATATTTTATTATGAAAAAGATGATAAAACAGAGTTCATCATGTAGAAAAATACTTTTTCATACAATAAGATATTTTTTGAAGGTCTGAAAAACAGTGCTCTGGCCCATATTACCTTCTATTAGGCTAGGGTAATTAGGCTGGTGCAAAAGTAATTGCGGTTTTGCCATTACTTTCAATGGCAAAAACCACGATTATTTTTGCACCAATCTAATAACTGTTCTCTCTTTTTTTCAAGGCAATCTATTCTCCATGTTTTTGCCACTTGATGTGTGGGCCAGCACTGTCTGGGCTTGTGCTGATTCTCAGGCTCCACCCAAGGCTGACTGAATTTGAATCTGCTTTTTATTAAGATTCCCAGGTGATTCTATCACTTCAAAGTTTGAGAAGGACCCGTCTGATGTATTGCCAGAATGATTTTTTACAGCATAAATAAAGAGATGTCTCTAATTGCCAAACATGCTTCAATAGCTTTCTATTGCTCCTGGAACAAAATGCAAATTTAGGCTGTGGGATACAAAGATCTGTATCATTCAAACCTGCCCTGTCCCTTCAGCTCTAAACTCCCTTTTCCTAGCTTTCTATGGAGCAAAAACACTGATCTCCTTTCAGTTTTCTGAACTTGCTATGTCCTTTTCCACATTTAATCTAACTCTCTCAACCATCTGAAATGTTCGTCCCCCAAATCTTGGTGATTCTGACTCATTTTCACTCCTCAGGTCTCAGCTCAAATACCACTACTATAGAGAAAAACCTACTGACTTCTGCTGACCTTCCTGACTAATGTAGCCATCTGTGGCCCTTCCCCTAACTCTGTTACAACACCCTAGTTCTTTCCATTATGGTAATAATCAAACTGTGGAGTTATATTGTTGGTCTATGTGTTTATTGTCAATGTGTTTGTTGCCTATATCTCCACCAAGGATACAAGCTTTATGAGGTCCAGGGCTATTGCTTGTTTAATTGACAGCTTTATTCTTAGTGCTTAGAATAATGGCCGGCCTATAGTAGTTAGTAAAAAAAATACCAAATGATAAATGGATGAATGTTGTTTGGCCCTCCTCTTTCTCTTTTTCCTTCCTCTCATTCTCACCCTAGCAACTTTGACCTTGTGTGTTCTCTCTGCTTCATTATGTGGGGCAGCTCAGTTCTTTCTCACCCTTGCTCCCAGACTCAAAACCTAGCTTTTCTTGCTCAGTGAACACTGGTCAAATAGTTAGATCCATTCAGGGTCTCAACCTTTCCTCACTAAACTGATCTCACTTTATCAGATGTAATCTGAAGCACTTAGTCAGCTCTTAAGACTAGTAACACATAATGAAATATCTAAATGAAAAAAAACCACATACTTAAAACATGTTGGAAAGTATGAAAGTAACTTCTCAAGTCCAACAATTATGAGCTCAAGTCAAACTACTGCAAGAGAAAAAGCTCCTCGGGAAACAAATTCAAATAAATAGCCTTGGTAGACTATAGGGTCCAGCCCTATGGGGTTCTGCTGGTGCAGAGAGGAGAAGCTTTACAAGTAAAAGACAGACACAGAGATAGAGAAAAGAGAGTTTCGGCTCGGGGGGTCCACTGCCAACAAAAGCGCGGAGACCTGCAGTGGCACCGAGTGCCTGGACACTGACGTTTATTGAGTACAAAGCAGGGGGCAGGGAAGGTAGGGTGAGGTAATGGTAGTCGCTGATAGGGTCAGGTAAATCACGTGTCTTGAAGATAGGGGGACCAAGACTTTCAAATAGCGGAGGCGAAGAGAAAAGCTAATACATCAGCGCCCTTCGCATATTTGTTAGAAATGTCAAGGACATTAATTCTTATCTTCTGAGAAAAAGAGAAACCAGGTGCAGAGCAGGGCGTCAGAGTAGACATGGAACGTGACCACTGAAGCACAGCATCACATAGAGACAGTTAAGCCCCCGGATGTCTGTGGGTTTCCCTGACAGCTGTCAGGCCTTGCCACAAGAGCCTGGAGAAGCGGAGTTTTCTCCCAACTTCCCCAGGAAGGAGACATCTTGGACATTTTGGATGTCTCCTTTCCTTGCTTGCTAAACAGCGGGCGCTTTCCCAGGGCTGGCCCTGCCACACAGCTGAGGCGCCCTCCAGCAGCCCTTCTGCGGGCGTGACAGAGGGCTTAGGGCATCTTGCCTCAGGATCACTTTGTTCACAATGTCACCTCAGTTCCATGCTTCATAAAGGTTATATTGAGTATATATCTTTATGATTATAAGTGAGTTACTATAAGATTATATGTGATTATATAAAGTAATAACTATGTGCCTACATTTCTAGTTCTTTTCTAAATCAATATTTATATGGGAACAGGCTGAGGCTTCAGACCCTTGCCACTGCATTTTCGGGGTTTCCTCCCTACAGTAGACATGTTGTAGATTAGATTTTTAAAAGTTCTGGTTTACAGATCATTATGTTCAAAGGACTGGTTCATGATTACCCTGCTTTTGATTATCTGTGTAGTGGCTATTAGGCTTCTCACAAGATTAATAGTCATTTCAGTTGGTAACACTAATTTCCCAGAAGATGTCATTTCATTAAAGTATATTAGAAAATTGCTCAAGCATTTTATTGGAAGTGATGGTTAATTACCTATGGGTCTGTATACATGGTAATCTTCAAAAAAGGTCTGTTTCAAACTAGTTTGGAGAAACTTATCTTCCTCACAAGCCTTTACTATAGTAGAGGTGGGGGTTATCAGCTCTTGGATTTTTTTCCTCTTCCTGAAAGCTAATAAGCATGTTGTTTCATTGAGGTTGTCAGTAAAGACATGAGATTCCTTAGAGACAAACAGTTTTGTTACTTATGGCACAGCAAACAGCCTAAACATTAGTATGTTCACTTTAGTTACTCTTTCCCTTAAGTCCCCAAAAGATGATATAGTCAGTGCTGATGAATACTTTGCATGCAGTGGTGCTGTATCATAGCTGAGGAACTCTGAGCTTGGGAAATTTTTAGCAACAGTAAACAGTAAGCCAGTTTTCTTTCTGTCATACAGGGAGGCATAACCTCATCCCTTAAGGCTGCTTGCTGCAAGCATAACTGAAAAGTGGTCCAGGTAGAGTGGTCATGGCCTTACAGTATTGGCATACCCAGCAGGTCATGTGGGGGTACAAGAGAGACTCTTATCCCGTAGTGGATATTCAACGATATCCACTCCATGGTTCTATATCATGTTAGTGGCTAGAAATTTTTCTTATGACTATCCCACTCCATCAGTCATTCTGATTAATTTGAGTGAAAGAGGCAGAAACTAAATGCACTGAATTTGTCTCACACAACATTTAATTATGGCTACTGTCAGTAGAACTCTAAGCATGAGGAGGAGGCCAAACCTGCAATAGCAACTCAATCATGCCTCATAGCATCCTAGATTCTGCCAGCTGTGAATAAGTTGAAATGTACAGACAGCTAGGATACAGCATATTATTTAATATGACCCACACATGGAAATTTGGACTGACATGCTGATCTTTGTTTTAATTGCCAAAAAGTAACTACTATTCCCAACATAGAGATCTCCTATGGTCCTATTCTCAGACATAAACATAACCAACGGTGCTGAGATTAATCCGGTTTGAAATTTATTGCTAAACTTTATTTGGATCAACATTAGTTCACTTTGGTTAAGCTATATGAACAGTGTCAGGGAGTATTTGCAACCTCTGTAGCCATTCATGGCGTAACCCAAGACACCAGGGGAAAAATACTCATTTGTATGAGTCAGATTGAGAAAATGTTGTGCTGATCCCTGTGTTTTCATACTTAAGAGGATGGGGAATCTGTATTGGAAAGCTGCCATTCATGTTGCAGAAATGTTCAGGAGAAGCCATATTCACAGGAGTTTTCTGTTTTCATGGAATAGTGGAAGACAACAAACCAACAAACAACCAAACTGCATGGTTGCCTTGCTAGGCTGTGTGCTTCATCTAGTATACAAGGAGAGCATTAATCCTCACCCGCTCCACCTTCAATGGTCCAAGGTTTTCCCTTCCTAGGTGCCAGTGTTGTTGCTTCTTTCCATACTCATAAAATTTGTTCATCCCATTCTGGTGGCTAAAGCTCTGTCTTTTTTTGTGGTCAGTTCCTAGTCATACTCAAATCTTTTGTCTAGAACAATAAACAGAGAAAAATATATTTTCATGACATTTATACTTTATTCATCACCTGAGCCCTCGCAGACCATTGTTCAAGAATTCATAGAGCAGAACACTCAAATTAATGATAGCTAATTTCATAATATAGGACCATGTTTTTCCAATAAAAGAATCCAGGTGGCTGAACCAGAATTCAGTTTTAATACCATTCTGATCATGTTGCTACCGGGAGAGTACACCTCCCAGGCTGTTCTAAGGTTGCTGTTAGGAGAAAAAAAGAAGCACCATGCCTTCTACTTCTAGAAAGTTAGAGAAGGTGTACTTTTTCCCATTCATCTTGTTACATACACCTAATGATTCTGGATAGTACAGATGTTCCTTGACTTACAATGGGATTGCGTCCCCACAAATGCAGTATAAGTTGAAAATACTGTAAGTAAAAAATACATTAAATACACCCAATATGCTGAACAACATAACTTAGCCTAGCTTATTTTAGATGTGCTCAGAACACTTACATTAGCCTATGGTTGGGCAAAATCATTCCTAACAAAGCCTATTTTATAATGAAGTATTGAATATCTCATGTAACTTATTGAATACTATACCTAAAGGGAGAAACAGAATAGTCGTACAGGTATACAAAGTACAGTTTCTACTGATTGCGTACTGCTTTCACACTATTGAAAAATTGTAATTCAAACCACCATTATCTGTGAATAAAAAAATTAAAAGATTCTAAGAAGTGGGGACTAAAAGCCCAATTGGTTAAGAAATTTAGGACTTGAGCAATGCTAGAGCAGTGAGTTTTATGAGTTTCCTTTTGCCTCATACAACCAGAACTAGCCACTGACCTGGAAATGTTAGTGGATATGTACAAAAAAGCCCAAAGACCAGGCTTTTGCTTTCCTTAGCCAAAAGACCAGGAAAATAGCAGACGACATGTCAAGACACAAAACTGTAAGGCCATAACCAGTTTACTCCAGCCAAACACCACAGAAAGATTGACAGCTACCAAACCCATATTTAGTTAATAAAAAAGTAATTGCAACCTGGTAGGATAATTTTGTGTTATTGTTAACTTACCTTTGCTCCATCTTCTCATCACTGGCTCTAAGACAGACTTTAAATGACATCCTCTATTCCAAGTGTGGGTTCCTAATGCTGGAAGAAGCAGAGTGGACTTTGTTATCAATGAATAGGGCTTGACTACTTTGACCTCTCAGGTGGCTCGTTGAAGGACTAATTCAAAGGGCTTCCCGGTGTTTCAACACAACTCAGAATCCCCTCAGGATGGAGAATTGGCTACAGAGAGAAGTTTTTTCTAAAACACAGTTTGCTAAAGGGACATAACAGCAGGTAGGAGAAAGAATCTACAAATGTGAAGATAAGCCAAATAAAATTATTTGGTCTAAGAAGCAGAAGGAAAAAAGAATGAAAAAATATGTATATAAGAGCTTAGATGATCTATGGGACATTAACAATAGCACAGGCATAAGTATAACAGAACTCCCAGAGGGAGGAGAGACAGAAAGATTCAGGAAATAAATTTGTGACATGATGACCCCAAATTGAATAGAATACCTGAATCTACACACCCAAGAAATTCAACAAGCACTAAGTAGAATAAAGGCAAAAAAAAAAAAAAAATCACAGTGAGACACATTATGATCAAACTGTTTAAAGAAAAAGGCAAATTGAGGATCTTGAAAGCTGCAAGAGAGAAGTGACTAGCTACGTGCAAGAGATCCTTAGTAAGATTAGCAGTCAGTTGTTAATTAGAAACCATGGAAGCCAGAAGGCAGTAGGATGGCATAAAGTGTTTAAAACATTAGCAACCAACAATTTATATCTGGCAAAACTGTTGCTCTAAAACAAAGGAGAAATTAAGACAGTCCCAGAGAAGCAAAGACTGAGAGCATTCATCACTTGTAGACTTGCTCTGCAAGAAAATCTCAAGGGAATCTTTCAGGGAGAAAGGAAATGACACTAGACAGTAACTTGGAGCCATACAAAAATAATGAGCAATGATGAAGGTAGTTACATAAATAAGAATAATGCCAATATTTTTGTAGTTTTCGTTTATAACTACCATTTTCCCCCTAAATTATTTAACAAACCAATGGTAAACAACAACTTTAGATATATATTAATGGGAACACAATGGGTAAAGCACTTGTGTTTTTGCATGCGTATGAAAGTCTCTTTTGTTGTTTTAATAGTACAACTTACATGTTTCAAGTTGACACAGAATTAGCAGCATTTGCAGTAGTCTCTTAAAATAAGTTGCCTTTGAATACGATCTTGCTTTTCAGTACTTTGAAGCCCACAAGACATTTCTAGAAAATTTCATGCTGTGGAAAATGAAGACCACTTAATCCACTGGGGAAGGGGTCTGTGATTTCTGATTGACTGCCATAACACTGTCCTTAAGGCATGTGAAGGGGAGTTTTTACACCTTAGCTAGACATTAGTAGGCACAGAAGCTTTTGCAGTACAACTTTGAGGCAGTATAAATTCTCTCATTTTGCTAGCACTGATGTCACTCTTGGGTACAACATTAGAGCTATTGACCCATACTATTTTTGTTACAAATATTCAAAGAATCTTGCCTAAATTTTTATAATAGAATACTTCATGACTGTTATTTCAGTGTAGGAAAGTGACTGTTAGAAACAACTGCCCTTACTCATATGACAGTTGCCATTTGATATCAAACACATACAAACATAAACATCCCCACAGACATGGATTTGGAACATTTGCTTCTCAAATTTTTAATTTAACTATGTCAGATTTTTAAATTCACCTGTTTGAAAATGAAACACCGCATATTCTCACTCATAGGTGGGTGATGAAAAATGAGAACACATGGACACAGAAAGGGGAGTACTAAACACTGGAGTCTATTGGGGGGAAAAGGGGAGGGCCAGTGGGAGGGGGAGGTGGGGAGGGATAGCCTGGGGAGAAATGCCAAATGTGGGTGAAGGGGAGAAGAAAAGCAAATCACACTGCCATGTGTGTACCTACGCAACTGTCTTGCATGCTCTGCTCATGTACCCCAAAACCTATAATCCAATAAAAAATTAAAAAAAAAATAATAAAATAAAATAAAAAAAAATTAAATTCACCTGTTCACACACCTTTGATCACTATTATGATTCCACAAGATGGCAGTGTATTCTTAGGGACCTTGAGGAAAGCTCTCAAGTGCTCGTGTGTGTGTGTGTGTGTGTGTGTGAGAGAGAGAGAGAGAGAGAGAGAGAGAGAGAGAGAAGAAGGAGGAGGAGGAGGAAGAAAGATAAGGGGAGGGGCTTAGTGGTGAATTAGGGGTGTTAAAAAGAGGATCACTTTTTCTAATTGGTAAAACAAATTCTTTTCATGATTTTTAAGGTAGAAAAACTGGAAACATTCATTCTAGGTTCATTTTTTTGGTAGAATTTAAAATTTGAATACTCAGTGAACCAGGGCAGAAAAGAATGATGAAATCCTTGACAGTTTTCCTAGTGATCCTGTGGCTTCAGTTAAGCTGTGAGTTTTGGGCATCTCTATACAGGAAAATAATGTACAGTATTTGGAGTTATTGTATATTCTACGTTTATAGGTAGAATCATGATTTTTTTTTTCTAACTAAGGGAGAGTGGGGGCACCAGTGAAAAGAGGATTTACATTCTGGGGAGTAAGACCCAACCAGTCTTCTCTGTCTGACCACTGTCTTTTTCACAGGGGTTTGGAGCCAACAGAAGTTGGAGCAGAATTCTGGACCCCTCAATGTCCCAGAGGGAGTCATTGCCTCTCTCAACTGCACTTACAGTGACCGTGGTTCTCAGTCCTTTTACTGGTACAGGCAATATTCTGGGAGAAGCCCTGAGTTGCTGATGTCTATATACTCCAATGGTGATGAAGAAGATGGAAGGTTTACAGCACAGCTCAATAGAGCCAGCCAGTATGTTTCCCTGTTCATCAGAGACTCCCAGCTCAGTGACTCAGCCACCTACCTCTGTGCAGTGAGCACACAGTGCTCCCCAGACACCTGCAGTCTGTACCCAAACCTGCTGTGCCCGAGGAATGCCTGATGTAGAGCTTAGACTGCAGGGTAGTGAAGTTCTCTTTGCTCTTTAGGTTCAAGTGGAAATTAAAAGTACTAGTATGGAGGATTAATTAATTAGGGAAGTATTTTCATAGTTCTGAAAATAATTGAGACCCTAAAAAATGAAAACAAAAATCTTGTTCTGGTTGAAATATTTTTTAGTTTTGTCTTTCCACTCTAGTTTTAAGTATTTTTAAATTGAAGTCTGATTGATAAAAAAAGGTAAACAAAAAGGTATGCATATTTACTTTACACGTACAGCACAGTCTATGCCATAACATCATTTAAAAAGTTTACTTCCTCTCTCCTTTTTAAAAAATTGAGGTATGATTGCTATACAAAAAGGTGCACATATTTAATGTATACATCCTGGTGCTCAGTCTAGTTTTATGCCACTTCTTTGTGAGATTGGTTTTATGATTTTTAAAATTATATGACAAGAAAATATTTTCACACAATGACAGATATTCCCTCATAGTTCCCAGGACACCTTCTATTTTTCCTTCTTTAATTACTCAAAATGTTTGACAGTCATTGATTTGGGAATGCCACAGCAAAACAGAAATGCAAAGTAGAGAAAAAGTCATAAGCAAATGATTTTGAAAATTCTATAAGTCATAAATTCTTTTAGTTATAGAACCCTCGCCTCATCTTCAGCCTCAGCTGCAGTACCACTCCTGATTTATATAAAGGTATATTTGGTGGACAGATGGAAGAACTAGAGTCAGAGTGATTTGTTTTAACCAGTCAGAACTGGTTAAAACTAGAAGTCTAGATAGCTGCAGTGACTAAATATTAGACAGGGTCTATATTGCCATTTTGGGGTAAAGTCTGAATTGAACTTAAAACTCCTGGCTTGAGCCTTGTAAAATAATATATTGATACCTATGTATTTAAGTGTGTCTTGGAGATGATAGGGAGCATTAGCCCTCACCATAGCATGCTATATCCCTAGGCAGGGCATGGGAGCATGGAACAACCTAAAATTTATTGAGGAGGATCTCTGAGTAAGTATCTAAAAGAAGTCCAGACATCAAGGGGCTTTTGGTATGATGAGCAAAGGCCTGGAAGAATCAGTTGCCAAAGACCATATGGTATTGAGAAGGTTTCAGCAAATGTTAGTCAGGAGAGCTGGAAATGCTAAAGAGCATATAAATGCCTCCCTCCTCTGACCACCTGGCACTATAGATTTGTCCTGCAAGGTATGCCAAGTCCAGGAAAAATATTTGCTTTCTAATAAAAATAATGCTGTTTAGTATTTAGTATATTGAATTATAGAAAAAAGCTTGAAAAGTCACATTTATTGTAAAACCAAATTTGTGGTCTGTTAGTCATGACATTGTTTATGTAGTACAGGAGGTAGAAAAAATTTGGAAATGAAGAATCAAGATTTCTGTTGAGCTAGTTTACGTAGTTACTAATGAAAGAGGCAAACCAGTCAACATTTGCTTCAAATTGTTAATCTGCAGAACTGAAGACTTTGAAGAAATATTGCCAAGTCATGTAAGAAAGATTTGTAAGGCAGTGAGGATGATCAGAAAGTTGTTCTGAAATCAAAATCAAAGTATTTGAATTTTAGTGCCACTTTTGTCATATGCCTTCAGGCACCCTGGCACTCTGGAAAGAACCTGGGCTGTAGTGCTCATTTGAATATCAATTATGTTCCTAATGGGCCATTTATATTAAGCTATATCATTATATATATTTCAGGATTGGACTCAGGATTAACTAAGATGAAATATTGTCTTGGGATAAGTTCATTAGAAGCAGAACCTGAATTGGAAATTCTTTATCCATAATTGATTGAGGAAACCAGGTTGAGATGGGAAAAGGCTAAGCATAAACGTGCCAACTAGTGGAGTCTTTATCCAGCCTGATCCCATGGGAACTCTGGAGCATGCATTGCATCACAAGATCGATCCTTTCCACACTGAGGCAAGGAGGCCAGACTGCTGACCTATTGTGCATGAGAATAAAGTCGTCATTGGCTGTGGTGTTTCTTGGGGTCAAGGCATACTCTATTGGACAATGGTGACTCTCATTGGCAGAGGTCCATTTTCTAGGGAAAGGGGCAACTGTGAGCCAAAAATAGCCAAAAGTTGTAATACCTTTCATCGTTTTATTATTACTTCTACCATTATGGATTCAAGTAATTCTTTTTATACTTCTAAATTTTATTTCAGTGAGAATATTGGAAAGATAGGAGGAGAATACATATGCTCAGTTAGGAATTTTGAATCAGAAGCACATCCTAGTAACATTTAAATTTTCAAACTGGCTACATAATTTTGTCTTACGCATAAAAAATCTATAGGGAGAGAGAGGACTCAAGATGGCGCTGTGAGAACAACCCAGGATTGGAGCTCTTCTCGTTGAATCCGCAAACGGTGAGTCAGAGCGGCATTTCCAGACTGATCTTTGTTGCCCACAGAATGGGGAAACTCCCAAGTATAAAAAAGACACGGGACGCCAGGCAGTAGGTCTGCCTGGCGAAGCCGGCAGCCTGGGCGGCGGCGGCCGGCCCTACCCAGCAATCCCCACAGGGCGCGCTTGTCCGGGTGCCCTGTTGAACCGGCAACCTGAGACTTGAGAGGGCTGGACTTGAGACTGAACGAGACTTGGACAGTAGGCCAGCCCAGGGGATTGCAGGGATTGGGATACCCAGTGGGACTAACAAAACCGCGATTTCAAACTATCCCGAGCAGACGGTCGGAGACGCTCTGTGGGGGAGGGGCGTCCACCACTACCGAGGCAACCCGCCCCAACTGAGATACACGCCCACTGCTGACGCAGCCAGCCGTTGCCGAGGCAACCCGCCCCAACTGAGATACACGCCCACTGCTGACGCAGCCAGCCGTTGCCGAGGCAACCCGTCCCTACTGAGATACACGCCCACTGCTGATGCAGCCTGCCGTTGCTGAGGCAACACGCTACAACGAAGAGACTCCTCCACAGGGCGTGGCAGAGACCACAGCAGAGCCGGCAGGAACAGCAGGAATCACACAACAGCAGGGTGGAGCCTCGGCAGCCAAACAGTGGCTAGTCTGCCTTCTAGCTGGGCAGGACACCTGATCGGACATCCAAAAATAAAGCCCAAACCCCTCAACACAGAGCATTTGAGAAAAAAAAAAAAAAGGGTTTTTTAATGAGCTCTGTTGCAGCAGAATAAAACATAGCAGCCTAACAGCCCTGAATGAACAACAGAGTGCACAGCTCAGCAATTAAACCCCTATAAAGTACAAACTGTCTCCTCAAGCAGCTCCCTGACCCCTCTATATCCAAAAAATTGACATTAGGCAGGCATCATCCTGGGACAAAGAGAGCAGAAAAAGAAACTGGTAGCATCCCTTGCTGTGCCACAGCTACTAGAGGTGCACCCCAGACAAGCAGGGTCTGGAGCGGACCTCAGCAGTCGTACAGCGAAGGGGCTAGACTGGTAGAAGGAAAACCAAGCAACAGAAATACTTCATCATCAACATTCTGGGTGTCCACTCAGAGACTCAAACGAAAAGTCAACAACTACGCAGACGACCAGCGGACAAATCCACAAAGATGGGAAGAAACCAGCGCAAAAACGAGGAAAACACCCGAAACCAGAACACCCCGCCTCCTAGAAAGGACCAAAACTCCTCACCAGCAAGGGAGCAAAGCTGGACGGAGAATGACTGTGATGAAATGACAGAATTAGACTTCAGAAGATGGATAATGAGAAACTTTTGTGAGCTAAAAGATCATGTATTAAATCAATGCAAAGAAACTAAGAACCTTGAAAAAAGATTCGAGGAAATGATAATAAGAATGGATACCTTAGAGAGGAATATGAATGAATTAAAGGAGCTGAAAAACACAATACGAGAACTTCGCGAAGCAAACACAAGTTTCAATAGCCGAATTGACCAAGCAGAAGAAAGAATATCTGAAGTCGAAGACCAACTCAATGAAATAAAACGAGAAACCAAGATCAGAGAAAAAAGCGCAAAAAGGAATGAACAAAGTCTCCAAGAAATGTGGGACTATGTGAAAAGACCTAACCTACGTTTGATAGGTGTACCAGAAGGGGACCAAGAGAATGAATCCAAGCTGGAAAATACTCTTCAGGCCATCATCCAGGAAAATTTCCCCCACCTAGCAAGACAAGCCAACACTCAATTGCAGGAAATTCAGAGAACACCACAAAGATATTCCGCAAGAAGAGCAACCCCAAGGCACATAATCGTCAGATTCAACAGGGTTGAAATAAAGGAGAGAATACTAAGGGCAGCCAGAGAGAAAGGTCGGGTCACCCACAAAGGGAAGCACATCAGACTCACAGCAGATCTCTCGGCAGAAACACTACAAGCCAGAAGAGAGTGGGGGCCAATATTCAACATTCTTAAAGAAAAGAACTTTCAACCCAGAATTTTATATCCAGCCAAACTGAGCTTCAGAAGTGAAGGATAAATAAAATCCTTTGCGAACAAGCAAGTACTCAGAGATTTTGTCACCACCAGGCCTGCTTTACAAGAGCTCCTAAAATATCTATGGTACTACACATAGAAAGGATCAACCAATACCAGCCATTCCAAAATCACACTGAATGCTAAAGAGCATCACATAATGAAGAATCTACAACAACTAACAGGCAAAACAGCCACTTAGCATCAAAATGGCAGTATCAAATTCACACATAACAATATTAACCCTAAATGTAAATGGACTAAATGCACCAATCAAAAGACACAGACTGGCAAATTGGATAAAAATCCAAAACCCATCAGTGTGCTGTATACAGGAAACCCATCTCACATGCAAGGATACACAAAGGCTCAAAATAAAGGGATGGAGGAAGATTTACCAGGCTAATGGAAAGCAAAAAAAAGCAGGAGTTGCAATTCTCATCTCTGATAAAATAGACTTTAAAGCAACAAAGATCAAAAGAGACAAAGAAGGCCATTACATAATGGTAAAAGGATCGATACAACAAGAAGACCTAATGATCCTAAACATATATGGACCCAACACAGGAGCACCCAGATACATAAGGCAAGTTCTTAATGACTTACAAAAGGACTTAGACTCCCACACAATACTTTAACACTCCACTGTCAATACTAGACAGATCAACCAGACAGAAAATCAACAAGGATATCCAGGGCTTGAACTCAGACCTGGAGCAAGCAAACCTGGTGGACATTTACAGAACTCTCCACCCCAAATCCACAGAATACACATTCTTCTCAGCACCACATCACACCTACTCTAAAATTGACCACATAATTGGAAGTAAAGCACTGCTCAACAAATGCAAAACAACTGAAATCATAACAAACAGCCTCTCAGACCATAGTGCAATCAAGTTAGAACTCAGAATTCAGAAACCGACCCAGAAATGCACAGCTTCATGGAAACTGAACAACTGGCTCTTGAATGTTGACTGGGTAAACAACGAAATGGAGGCAGAAATAAAGAAGTTCTTTGAAACCAATGAGAACGAAGACACAACGTGCCAGAACCTCTGGGACACATTTAAAGCAGTCTCTAGAGGAAAGTATATAGCAATAAGTGCCCATATGAGGAGAATGGAGAGATCCAAAATTGACACCCTATCGTCAAAATTGAAAGAGCAGAGGAGCAAGATCAAAAAAACTCAAAACCCAGCAGAAGACCAGAAATTACTAAGATCAGAGCTGAGCTGAAGGAGATTGAGACACGAAAAACCCTTCAAAAAATCAATAAATCCAAGAGTTGGTTTTTTGAAAAGATCAACAAAATAGACAGACCACTAGCCAGATTGATTAAAAATAAAAGAGAGAACAACCAAATAGATGCAATAAAAAATGATAAAGGGGAAATCACCACAGATTCCACAGAAATTCAAACTATCATCAGAGAATATTACAAACAACTATATGCGCATAAACTAGTAAACCTGGAAGAAATGGATAAATTCCTGGACTCCTGTGTCCTCCCAAGCCTAAACCAGGAGGAAGCTGAAACTATGAATAGACCAATAACAAGGTCTGAAGTCGAGGCAGCAATTAAGAGCCTACCTCACAAAAAAAGCACAGGTCCAGACGGGTTCACAGCCGAATTCTACCAGACACACAAGGAGGAGCTGGTACCATTCCTTCTAAAACTATTTCAAACAATCCAAAAAGAGGGAATCCTTCCCAAATCATTTTATGAGACCAACATCATCCTGATACCAAAACCTGGCAGAGACCCAACGAGAAAAGAAAACTTCAGGCCAATATCCATGATGAACATAGATGCAAAAATCTTCAATAAAATATTGGCAAGCCGATTGCAATAGCAAATCAAAAAACTTATTCATCATGATCAAGTAGGATTCATCCCGGGGATGCAAGGCTGGTTCAACATAAGGAAGTCTATCAACGTAATTCACCACATAAACAGAACCAAAAACAAAAACCACATGATTATCTCAATTGACGCAGAGAAGGCATTTGACAAAATTCAACAGCCCTTTATGCTAAAAACCCTCAATAAACTCGGTATCGATGGAACGTATCTCAAAGTAATAAAAGCTATTTATGACAAACCAACAGCCAATATCATACTGAATGGGCAAAAACTGGAAGCATTCCCTTTGAAATCTGGCACTAGACAAGGATGCCCTCTCTCACCACTCCTATTCAATATAGTACTGGAAGTTCTAGCCAGAGCAATCAGGCAAGAAAAAGAAATAAAGGGTATTCAAATAGGAAAGGTGGAAGCCAAATTGTCTCTATTTGCAGACGACATGATAGTATACCTAGAAGACCCCATCGCCTCAGCCCAAAAACTCCTGAAACTGATAAACAACTTCAGCAAAGTTTCAGGATATAAAATCAATGTGCAAAAATCACAAGCATTCGTCTACACCAATAACAGACTTAAAGAAAGCCAAATCAAGAACGAACTGCCATTCGCAATTGCTACAAAAAGAATAAAATATCTTGGAATACAACTCACAAGGAACGTAAGGGACCTCTTCAAGGAGAACTACAAACCACTGCTCAACGAAATCAGAGAGGACACAAACAGATGGAGAAACATTCCATGTTCATGGTTAGGAAGAACTAATATCGTGAAAATGGCTATACTGCCCAAAGTAATTTACAGAATCAACGCTATCCCCATCAAGCTACCATTGACTTTCTTCACAGAACTGGAAAAAACCACCATGAACTTCATATGGAACCAAAAGAGAGCCCGCATAGCCAAGTCAATTCTAAGCAAAAAGAACACAGTGGGGGGCATCACACTACCGGATTTCAAACTATACTACAAGGCTACAGTAATCAAAACAGCATGGTACTGGTACCAAAACAGAGATATAGACCAATGGAACAAAACAGAGGCACCGGAGGCAACACAACATACATACAACTATACAATCTTTGATAAACCTGACAAAAACAAGCAATGGGGCAAGGATTCCATGTTTAACAAATGGTGTTGGGAAAACTGGCTAGCCATGTGCAGAAAGCAGAAACTGGACCCCTTCCTGACACCTTACACTAAAATTAACTCCAGATGGATTAAAGACTTAAACATAAGACCTGGCACCATAAAAACCCTAGAAGGAAATCTAGGCAAAACTATCCAGGACATAGGAGTAGGCAAGGACTTCATGAACAAAACACCAAAAGCATTGGCAACAAAAGCCAAAATAGACAAATGGGACCTAATGAAACTCCACAGCTTCTGCACGGCAAAAGAAACAGTCACTAGAGTGGATCGGCAACCAACAGAATGGGAAAAAATTTTCGCAGTCTACCCATCTGACAAAGGGCTGATATCCAGAATTTACAAAGAACTCAAGCAGATTTACAGGAAAAAAACAAGCCCATTCAAAAGTGGGCAAAGGATATGAACAGATACTTTACGAAAGAAGAGATATATGAGGCCAACAATCATATGAAAAAATGCTCATCGTCACTGGTCATCAGAGAGATGCAAATCAAAACCACATTGAGATACCATCTCATGCCAGTTAGAATGGCGATCATTAAAAAATCTGGAGACAACAGATGCTGGAGAGGATGTGGAGAAAAAGGAACACTTTTACACTGTTGGTGGGAGTGTAAATTAGTTCAACCATTGTGGAAGACGGTGTGGCGATTCCTCAAGGCCTTAGAAATAGAAATTCCATTTGACCCAGCAATCCCATTACTGGGTATATATCCAAAAGACTTTAAATCGTTCTACTATAAGGACACATGTACACGAATGTTCATTGCAGCACTGTTTACAATAGCAAAGACCTGTAATCAACCCAAATGCCCATTGATAATAGACTGGATTGGAAAAATGTGGCACATATACACCATGGAATATTATGCAGCAATCAGAAATGATGAGTTCGTGTCGTTTGTAGGGACATGGATGAATCTGGAGAACATCATCCTCAGTAAACTGACACAAGAACAGAAAATGAAACACCGCATATTCTCACTCATAGGCGGGTGATGAAAAATGAGAACACATGGACACAGAAAGGGGAGTACTAAACACTGGGGTCTATTGGGGGGAAAAGGGGAGGGCCAGTGGGAGGGGGAGGTGGGGAGGGATAGCCTGGGGAGAAATGCCAAATGTGGGTGAAGGGGAGAAGAAAAGCAAAGCACACTGCCATGTGTGTACCTACGCAACTGTCTTGCATGCTCTGCTCATGTACCCCAAAACCTATAATCCAATAAAAAATTAAAAAAAAAAAAGAAAAGAAAAAAAAATCTATAGGGAGAATCGATAAATAGATCAGAAGTGCAAGGGAAAACTGATTCCAGGCTGGCACGAGTGAATGGAGTACACAGAAAAAAGAGACTTTGTTCTGACCTTGTGAAAGGAATACTTGGTGGCCAGATTCTCATTTTGCCTGAGATTTCTCTCCCCATTTGGTGTTTTCAATTTTAGGATCCAGTGATCTATATGCTAAAATAAGTTGGATGAAGACAGCTTCTTACTCAAGAGTATCATCTTATTAGGTTATAAGAGTTGACCACTCCAGTTCAATACCACCTGTATCCCACCCACATGGGACTGCTGCTTGCCTAGCTCTGTTGAGTGTCCCTGTCAGTGTCTCTCAAATCTTCTATATCTCCCACAAGGTCCTCTCGTTTCTTTTCTGCTGGTTGCACTCCTCCCAACTTTACTGAGTTTACACAGGTTTATTTTTCTTTTCTTTTCCTATTTCTTCCCAGGATTATTTATTTGTTATATTTTCTTACACTTATTCCACTCAAGTTTCTCCGTAGATGGGCGGATTAATGTTTTTAGTGTGAGATATCATAACTTGGCATAATATATCAGTCTATAGGAGCATTGACAATTGGAACAGGACTCTTTTTAAACATGAAGTACCTAAGTTGTTTTTTCCTACAGTTACAAATATCAAAGTTGTTGACCTGAAACCAAGGGGCCTCTTTCACATTTCCGTTTAACAAAAAAATTCTTGCCACATTTGTTTGCCTTGATTAATTAATTAACGACATGTGGTCCACACTGACTTTAAATATGAGTCTCTGGTCTAACTTTTTTTTTTTTTTAAAGAATTGAATAAAGGAATAATCCTTTTCATTTACTGTAATGCTTACATTCAGAAACACAAGGCCATATGAACTCAGCCCCGACTGAGCCAACTGATCACCTCCCCTCTACTTGATGAATGGCTTTACAAAATAATATAGAATGTCTCAATGGTATTCCAAAGTCAAGAATGCTGCCTTCTGTGAATAATTGCTCAGTAAATTACTCTTCTATTTTTAAATAACTCATTTCTCATGTATCTAGGATTAAAACCGTATACCCTACAGAAGGTGACATCATCACAGATTCGGGAAGAAAGAAACACATTCTGTTGGTTTTGATATCACATCTCTCAAATGAGAAGAAAACCATTCACTTCCTTGGATCCGTGGTTCCGCCTTTGGCCTCCAGGGGGCGACGTTGCACTAAAGAGGCATTTGCGTTCGTTGCAGACCATTCTCATCCACTGAGCCTCCCCCTTGCAGCTGGCTGACGCAGCTCACTAATGTCTGTAGATACGGAGCTGTGACGAGAACAGGAGGCCAGAAAGCATCCAGGCTCTTTAAGAGAAAACCTTTCTTAAACGTTTTTGAAACTTTTCAAATTCAGCGACTTGTCCCGTCCAACCTCCCCACTGCTCCTAGCTCCCGGGGCTCAGTGCTCTTGGCCTCTATCCGCCCTGCTCAGGGTCCTGCAGCGTTGCCACTGCTCAGCCATGCTTCTGCTGCTCGTCCCAGTGCTCGCGGTGATTTTTGTCCTGGGTGAGTAGCATTCCATTCCTTTTCCTCCTTTTGTAAATGTGACTACGTTGTAATTGCCTCTAAATAGAGACATCTTTTCTTAGAGAAGTCTGTGCTGCATTTACTTACACAGCATTGGTGTTGCAGGAGGAACCAGAGCCCAGTCTGTGACCCAGCTTGACGGCCAGGTCACTGTCTCTGAAGAAGCCCCTGTGCTGCTGAAGTGCAGCTACTCGTCGTCTGTTTCAGTGGTGTATCTCTTCTGGTACGTGCGATACCCCAACCAAGGACTCCAGCTTCTCCTGAAGTATCTATCAGGACCCACCTTGGTTAAAGGCATCAAAGGTTTTGAGGCTGAATTTAAGAAGAGTGAAAGCTCCTTCCACCTGAGGAAATCCTCAGCCCATGTGAGCGACGCAGCTGAGTACTTCTGTGCTGTGAGTGACACAGTGCCTGAGACTGCAGGGGAGCTGAACACAAACCCCCTGAGATGCTGAGATTTTCTGTGACTCAAGAACTCAACCTTGAAGTCTGTTTTATAATGTTAAATAGCCATTCCAAGTTTCTGATGCTTACTGGTGTATGCTGTATCTTTTTCAACTATTTATTTTTAAACTATATATGACTTTAAAGTGTGTTTCTGCATTGTGAAATTTAGATAATTAAAATTGAACATAAACATCAATCAGGTTGGATTTAAGTATATTTCATTATTGTTTTTATGTTTCACTCATGTTCTTTTTTTTCTGACTCCTTTTGGATTACTTAAATACTTTAAAATTCATATTTTAATCATCTGTGAACTTTTTGGCTATATCTCTGTACTTTTTGAGTAGTTGCTCTGGAGATGGCAACGTACATGCCTAATAATCCAGGGTCTTTGGTGAGCAAATATCATACCTCTTTATGTGCAATGTCGAAATCTTATACAATGTCTCTTTACCAACACTAAAGTTTGTTATTGTTGTTCATATATATTAGTTACATACATTGAAAACATCAGGCCTGGCGCAGTGGCTCATGTTTATAATCCCAACACTTTGGGAGGCAGAGGCGGGAGGTTTGCTTGAACTCAGGAGTTTGAGACAAGCCTGGGCAACAAAGTGAGACCCCATCTCTACGAAATAAAAAAAATTAGCCGGGTATAGTGGAATTTATCTGTAGTCTCAACTACTCGGGAGATTGAGGCTGTATGATAACTTGAGCGCAGGAGTTCGAGGCTGCAGTTAGCTCTGATCACGCTACTGTATTCCAGCCTAGGCAATAGAGAGAGATCCTTGTCTCATTTTTTTTTTTTAAATCACAATATACAGAAAACTTTACCATACAATGTTATAATTTTTTGCTTTCAACAATTATATGCTCTTTGTAAAACTTAAGGAGAAGAATAAGAAGTATTTTATACTTAACAGCTATTTATCATTTCTGGTATTCTTTTGTTCCTGAAGATTTGCCTTTTCCTCTGATACCAGAGGATATATCTGAAATTCCCTTCAAACTTAAAAACTTCCTTTAGCACTTTTTCTAGAGTAGATTTGCTGGGAACCATATTTTTTGTTTGTTTATTAGCTGAAAATATATTTTTAACTTGCCCTTTATTTCTGGAAGGCAGTTTTTACTGGGTCTGTAATTCTGTGTCAACACTCCCCCTGCCCCACCCCCTTTAAAGATGCCATTTCATTGTCTTTTGGCCTCCATGCTTTCTGAATAGAAATCCATAGGCCATTCAAGTAATTGTCCTCCAATGATGTAATATATTGTTTTTCTCTAGCTGTTTCATATATAAGCTGTTTACACACACACACACATGAGAAATCATACAATCGTTTGTTGTCAATGGTTTAATTATAATGTGTTCAGGTGTGGTTCTCTTTGGTGTTACCTTGTTTGGGGCTTAAATTGATAAACACATGTCTTTCACTGAATTTGGCAACCTTTTGGCCATTCTTTCTTCAAATATGTTTTCTGACTCAATATCTTTCTTCTCTCCCTCTAGGACTCCAGTTAGACGTAATTTAGACTTTAGAATATTTTCCTAAGGTCTCCAGGGCTCAGCCTTTTTTTCTTTCAATTTTCAAATTGATTTTAAGGTTTTTCAGTGTTTCCTGACCTTGGCACTACTGACATTTTGGCCCTAATAATATTTATTGGGGTGTGGGGAAGCCCTGTTGTAGAATTTTTAACACCACCACTGGCTTCTCCACACCAGATGCCTATAGTACTACACACCCCAAGTTGTGACAGCCAAAATTGTGTCCAGATTTGTCTCCTGGGGGAAGAAAAATAAAAATTAGTTGAATTAAATAATCTATATTGATCTATTTTCAAGTTTGAACATTCTTTTCTCTATCATTATTTTGCTATTGAGCCCCTACTGTAAGATTTTTATTTTGAATATTGTATTTTTCAGTTCAGTTTCTATTTTCTTTCTTTGTGGAACATAATCAAAAGAACTACTTTGACATCTTTTTCTATTAGTTTTAGTATCCTAGGCATCTTGGTATTTGCATCTGTTGATCTTTTACTTAAATATTAGTTCATTTTTCTGGCTTTTTGTATGTCAAATAATTTTGAAGGACATCTTAAATATTTCAAATATTATATGTGTACACTCTGTTTTCTCCTCCTCATCCTTCTTCTTCTTTAAAAAACAATAATCTAAAGAATATTAATGCTTTTGTTTGAGCAAGAAATCGACCTAGATCATACTGTTAGCTATGTCTCCCCTTTTGTGGAATTTGTTAGCTCAAAATCTCAGTTTATTTCCCTAATCATTTGCAATGTTGGTTTTCATTTATACCTGTCATGTGTAGCACGGGGATAAGTGAAACCTGTTTGGGGGGCTCAAATCTCAGGTCAGTTCCCGAACTCTCTGCTATATTGGTTTTAATTTGTCCTTCATGGGTGCCACTCAGTGGGTAGTCTGAGACTGGAATGGTGGTTCAAATATCAATTAAATAACCTAAGATTTGTTGTTTTGGCTTGAATGAGTCTCACATATGTGGAGCCTTGGGATTAGCCTGAGACTTAAACTATTATCCATCTCTTCCCTAGGATCTCCCTTTTCTAATATGACCCACAGAGGCAGAAAATTGTGTTTCTTGCAGAGTTTTGACTTTCTACATCATTACTATCTTGCTGTGCACATCAGGGGCCTCCCTCAGGGCAAAGCCAAGAGAAACAGAAAAAAATATGAAGTTCACCCTTGTGCAGGTTGCTTCTCCAATTTTTGACTTCTCTACACAATCTGCTAGCTTTTGGGTAATTTCACATTCCATGGGTGGTTTTTTATTTTTTATTTTTATTTCTGTATTTTTTTCAGTTTTTACTTACAATCCATGGCAAAGTTATCTTAAAGTCATCTCTATTCTACTATGTTCCTGCATTAATTCATGGTTCTCCATAATATTCATCACGAATGGCTACTTGACCCTTTTTAGTTAGTCTAATTCATTTTTTTATATTTGTAAATTTTTTCTCATCAAGATTATAGGGACATTTAATTAAGGTCTTGAATTTTTTTGATCTTTCATTTATTTATTTATTTTTTTATTGCATTTTAGGTCTTGGGGTACATGTGCAGAGCATGCAATACAGTTGCATAGGTACACACATGGCAGTGTGTTTTGTTTGCTTTCTCCCCTTCACCTACATTTGGCATTTCTCCCCAGGCTATCCCTCCCCACCTCCCCCTCCCACCGGCCCTCCCCTTTTCCCCCCAGTAGACCCCAGTGTTTAGTACTCGATCTTTCATTTCTTATTTTCCAAATTTATGATGCTTTCTTTGGTGCAAAAAAGTTGAGGACGCGTACTTGTCTTTATAAATAATTCAAGTGCTATTTTATTCTAAAGTCTAAGAATTTTTGTATTCTGAATTATATCCGGATTTAACAGTATGTTAAGGCATAGTAGGACTATTCAAAGACGATGGTTTTGTTGTTGTTGTTGTTGTTTTAGTACCTAAAACAGACCTGATTGGTTTTAATTTTCTCTTTCTTTGTTTTTTTTCATTTATGATTTTTTGCTTCTTTTAAATGGATCATGTATTTTGGGGCTGTGTTTGGAGGCTTTTAAATCTTCCAGGAAATCATGTATTTCTTAGAATGCTGCCAACACCCTTAATTGAGAATATTCTAATTTTGATCTTACTCTTATATATGAGGTGTTGCTTCTACTATTGTAGAGGATTGAAGAATTTCTTTACATTCTTCCAGTGCAGAGCAAAGGGCAATATTCCAAGACATCACACAATCTTACAGCCTTTGACTTTGAACACACTGGGCTTTGCAAATGTCCAGAAACTTTGAGAAAAGTTATTCAAATGACCACCATTCTGAAATCCAGAAGAAGTTGCTCCTCATAGCTTATTTTTGACTGTTTTTTTCTGCTCTGACATTAATCTTCAATGTGATTCCACCTACTTTCTGTCTCCTAGAAATATGTGTTACTCTTGCCTCACCAAATGACCTTCATTCTTTTTACTCACGTGAAGTTTGGTCTATTTCCATTTTTATTTCTATTCTTTAGGAAGAAATTTTCAAGAGATCGGAAATGAGCGTATAGCACTAGGAATTAGAAGTTCACACTCAAAGGCTACACGTTTACAAAAGTGACAGCATTACTCAATTTTCTTCATTCAAGACAATCTCTTCAGACAGGAACGAGTGAATCAAGAACCCAAGGAGAGAACTGGGCTTATGCTTTCAAATCAAAGGAAAGACGTATTCTGACTTTGTCAAGGATCCTACTGGCCACAGAGAAAGCAGTGACTTTCTCCATTCTTGTGTTTTCAGAGTTTTATTTTTTTCCCCATGCACCATCTACATTTATTATTATTTGTTTTTTATTTTTAAATTTCAACTTTTACTTCTCACTTGGTGTGGTTGTATTTTCTTCAGCCCCAGAGGTTTCTGTAGTTTTATCTTCTATAGCCCTAGGGAAAAAGCCTTCCCATCATGAGTTACGCCTTGTCATTAGTCACAGGGAGGCACTACTCTCCATTACGTGAAATCTGTCTTTTACTCTATGGCTGCATAAGCATCATCTGAGGGAAATATCTCTACCATCTTCCATCACCACATAGCAACACTGAACCATCCAAAACTCAGCCCAAGGCTATTGGTCTGAGCCCAAACTCTCATGGACTCAAATCTAAATTCTGATACACTTTTCAATAACAATTCCTCGGTGAGCTAACGTATTACTCCATCTTTACATGACATCTTATTGCTAATGAACTCTAGGACTAAAACACCACCACAGATTTGGTCAGGAAGAAAATGTCATGTGGAAATTTTGATATATCTCAGAAAACAAGAGGAGCACACTAATGAATTCTCTGCAGCAAACTCTCGTTCTGCATCTGGCCTCCAGAGGCCAGCATCTGCGTTGCTGCGCAAACTGGAGCTCTTGTTTCTGCTGAAGATCAATCCACTGCTCAGTTCTTCCTCCCTGCAGCTGGGTGAGTTCTTTCCAGACAGAGACAAGTGACAAGAATCAGAGGTTTAAAAGCAACGAGATTCATCTCAGCAGCTTTTGTATTTTTATCTAAGCAAGGAGCTTGTCCAGCAAACCTTCCCCACACTTCCTGGTCTTGGTCTTTTCAGCCACTTTCCTTCCTCTTCTTGGGAGATCTTGCAGAAAAGAGCCTCAGTGTTTCCCTTGCTCAGCCATGCTCCTGGTGCTCATCACACTGCTGGGGATACATCTTGCCCCGAGTGAGTAAAATTTCTTTATGGTCTCTAGTTCCACGGGTTCTGACTAGAAATGCTTACTTTTTATACTGAGTCTGCACTGCTTTCATTGATAGTACACTGTCTTCCAGGAGATGCCAGAGCCCAGCCAGTGACCCAGTGTGACATCCACATCACTGTCTCTGAAGGAGCCTCACTGGAGTTGAGATGCAACTATTCATATGGGGGAACAGCCTATTTATTCTGGTATGTCCAGTCCCCCAGGCCTCCAGCTGCTCCTCAGACACTTTTCAGGAGACACTCTAGTTCGAGGCATTAAAGGATTTGAGGCTGAATTTAAGAGGAGTCAGTCTTCCTTCAACCTGAGGAAACCCTGTGCATTGGAGTGATGCTGCTGAGTACTTCTGTGCTGTGAGTGCCACAGACTGGACATAGCTGAAGAAAGAATTTCTGAACGTAAGAATATATCAGTAGTAACATCCAAAAAGCAGAGAAAACAAAGACTGAAGAAAACCCAGAAAAGAAAATCTAAAAATATTCAAAAACTGTAAAACGACTATAAAAGTGTAATATACATGTGATGGAAATATCACAAGGAGAAGAAAGAGAAATTAACAGATAATACATTGGACAATTTCTCCCAAAATAATCCCTACGAAACCACAGGTCTGAGAAGCTCAGAAAACACTTGGTAGCATAAATGCCAACCCCCTCCAACCCTAAGCATATTATTTTCAAACTAGACAATCACAGATGAAGAAAATATCCTGAAAGAAGCTGGAAAGGGGTGGGGTGGTGGAAATGCCTTACCTATACAGGAACAAACATAAAAATTACATCCAACTTCTCAGAAATCATGCAAGGAGGAAAGAGTACATTTAAAGTGTTAACACCTTAGAAAAACCAACCTAGAATTCTGGACCCTGAGAAATTATCCTTCAAATGTGAGAGAGAAATAAAGACATTTTCAGACAAAAATTGGAGAAATTTGTTGCCAAATGGCCCTGCTTTGCAAGAAATGTTAAAAGTTCTTTAAAGAAAAATTAAAAGTTCAAGTTTTTCTGTGGCAGACTTGTATAAATATTCATTCAGTCAAATTATAAATGTATAAATAAAAACAAACCTTAAGTCAGTCTCAATTCAACTATAGAAAAATAAGAAAGTACTTTTATGAGAGATTTAGCTAAAAGTGTAATTCCTGTTTGTCCTTTTGCATACCAGTGGAGGCTGTTTCATAACCAGAGGACCCACTTGCAAGTTTGAAAACCTAATTTTTTAGAAACCTTCCTTTTTAGAAACACTCTGCTCATTCTTACATTTATCAGCTTTTGAGAACATGACAGCAGCTCTAAGAAGATTCTCCATCAGTATCCAAACTCAGTGCCTGTCATTGTAAGGAATATGCAACTGATGTGGAGACCGGGGATTTCATTCCTGCTTTTGCAGGGAATAAGTGAGCTTGGGTAGACCATGATCTCTCTCGCATCTCTGTGACAAGAATTCTGCTACTGCTTGATGAAAAGGGGGTCACTGGGAACTCTGGATTTCTTTTTAGTGCTCATTAGATTCCAATGAGGGGGCAAGTAAAGACTCTGAGAGCCTGATGGTTGCTCTCTCTGAACTCAGCAAAACATTGTAAAAATAGTATATAAAAATAAAAGGTAAATGACACTGATAAAATTTTATTCTTCTCTTGTAAATGTGCAGAAAATGATACTCTGCCTTAGTTTTTTCTTAGTTATATCAAAGTCTTGAAAATTTAGCCTTTACCAAAGCATTTCTTTTTCCATGTAGGCATAACACTTCCGTTCTAAACTTATTTAAATTTTTAGACTATTCCTCAATTCTACAAAATTTCTTCAATTTCCTTTAATTAGTCACAGAGGAAAACTCTTATGATAAAAACAGGTGGTATTTGTTCTAGCATAGAAGTGAATAATTTATGTTTCATATGAAAGTAGAAGCCACAACATCAAATAATCCAAGTTGAATAGAGTTTTTAGCAGTAGCCTTTTGGCATCTTCTTCTGCAAATTTCATCCTCTCCTTTCTTAAGGAAATTTCCTCTTCTGCAAATTTTATCTCTCTCAGCTCAGTCACTTTCATGTCTTTGAAATCAAATAATGCCCTGGGGCTGAGTCCTTCTCAGCTGAATCCATGAGAAATAGTTCATCTTTTCACAAACTGGTAAACAAGAGAAGCATTTCAATTCACACTTTGGGCATGTCACCATTTTCCATGTGATTTGTTGATTAGGGAACAAGGAGAGGTAGTCAAGTGAGTGCTAAGAGTAAGAATTTAGGAGCCCGTTTGCCTGGGTTTGAATCTGATTTTGGATGCCTATAACTGTATAATCTTGGCTAAGTTACTTAACTTTCTGACTACTGTTTGTAGTGGAATTAAACGAATATATATATTTGAAATTCTGGCCAATGATAAATGCTCAGTAATTGTTAGCTGATTATAAAAACTACTATAAAATCTGTAATATTGAGAAACTAAGAAATCACTTTTGTTCAGGGAGAGAAAAATTATCATTTCTGTAATTAATCATTGTAAATAAGCAAGAAAAGAAGAATACATGTTGATCTAAAATAATAATGAAGCCTGTATATGTACAACGTGCTGTATCAGGACATTTGTCTACTGATAGCAGTATAAAAAATTGCTTTTACCTGGAATGAACTTATCAGAAACAATTTTATAAATTAAGTAAGGAACAAGATAAAATACATAAAAACTTAACCCATAGTTAAAATTCTAAGGGGAGGTATCACGGGGAAATAGAAAATTTAATTAAGTTTTAAAGGGTAGACACACATTAAGTTTGTTCATTATACAATTATTTCTTAAATAAGCAACAGGTGTTTTTGAAGCTTCGATGAGTAGAATAATAAACAAAACAGACAAGTTCAGACACCAAAAGAGCTTCCCTCATGAGGCTTGAGTCTAGCTTTGCCTACACTGCTCAACTTTCTCTAACAGAAATATCTTGTGAAGTTTGTGTTCTAACATAGATATTTCTCTTGCTTACTATAATAATTGGCCTGTTTCATGTGGTGATTAGAAGGTAAGGTTTTTTTGTTCAGTTTTGTTTTTAGAATCATATATCACTATGTTGCCCAGGCTGGTCACAAACTCCTGGGCTCAAGCGATCGATCCACTTGCCTCAGCCAACTGAGTAGCTGGGACTGTAGGCCCATGCTATATACCTGGCCAAGGTCTAGGTATTTAAGTGCTTACTAAATTCTGTGACCATGGACAAATTACTCAATTTAGAGCATCTAGACATCATCAGTTTTAAGAACATACACCTTACCACATGATGGTAAAGACTGAATTTAATTAAATGAATTTAATTACATGATTGAGTGTAGTCAAAAATAATTTTCAGCTGATGATAGTTATTCTGGAATGTGATTGAAATGTGGATAAGAGAGAACATAAAATAAAATAACACAAACATTTAAGTATAGTTTAAGGCTTTGCTTTCCACTCTCCTGCTATTGATTATGTTATTTTACTATGGTTATGGCTGAGTCACTCTTTATTTTGTACTGACCTTATTCCATCCAATTATTTGAACTAACGGTAAGGGCTTTCTTGTTTGGTTTCTTTAGATCACAGGCTTTATGCACAGAATGAAATGTTCTTGCTTCTCGTGTAACTTGGTGCAAATTCTAAGATGAATTTGCATGAGCCTTATGGAGCATGTCTCAGATATACTACTACTATATTAAGCTACAGTGCCAATAATTAGATCATATCTGGGAGCTCATTTAACAGGAAGAAAGCTTTTTGCTTATTCAATATATAATTTCAACATACATGGTAGATGCTCAGGAAGTATTACGGAAGAAAAAAAGGAAAGACAATAATCTAGCAGACAAACAAGTGTCATTCTCCAACAAATCACCTGGTCTTAGTAATGTCCTTTTCCGTGACATCAGGAGGAGCTGTATGATCTGTGCATGAAGAAATGGATCCTGTTTCTGGTTGGCTGGGGGGAATCTCAGCTTCCTGTAACAATGAATATTCACTATGACTATGAACTGAGTGAACTATGAATATTCACTCAGAGAAACAAGCTGTTTGGCTTGGTAGTGTTTTTGGGCTCCCAGACCTCAACCAGGGTCCTAAATAAGTGTCATGGATAAAGTGGAGATACCCTTGGGAGTTTCATTTTTAATTTTCTTTTGGCAGCTGTGCTGTGAGTTTTGGGGCTCTGGAAATATCACTGGAAAGGGCAGATTGTAGTATCTTCTTTAAAAGTCTGGAAGTTATAGAAGGGTGGTTAGGGCCTTTGTGCTCACCTGTGGGAACTTGAAAGGAGAGTATATCCTCCAAAAGTGGTCAGCCGTGAATGAATGTCCTCTGTCTGTGCTTCTCTGTTTAAACAGGGGTGAACAGCTTCCATACACTGAAGCAGAGTCCTTCATTCCTGAGTATCCAGGAGGGAATGCACATGATTCTTAATTGTACTTATGAGGAGAGAATGTTCTTCAACTTCCATTGGTTCCTGCAGTTCTGGAAAAGAACTTGTGTCTTTGACCTTAATTAAATCAAGCCATAAGAAGCAGGGAGACAAACATTTTAGACAAGTGCTTGGAAAAGAGAAATTTTATAGTGTTTTGAATAGGTTGGCCTCTTATCCCAGAGATCCAGGCACCCACTTCTGTGCATTGTGGCACAGTGTCCCCAAGTACCTGCAGCCTGTACCACAACCTGCAGCTGGGACCCTTGACACAGGCTTAGCCATACAGGTGGGAGTGAAGGTGTTGACTTTATATGTAGAAAGAACTTTCTTTATAACCTCTGTCTCCAAACAGAACTGAAGGTAATACACCATCTTTCTTATGTGATGAAGCTGAGTTTATATTAAGTTAAACTTCATTTCGTTATTATTGAAATTTCATTCCTCAGTGTAGATTGTACTCTGCTGGCTTCAGGCCTGTGTACCCACAGATCCCTTCCACTGGTCTGTCCTTTATTGTAAAGGGACAGCCCACTGTGGGACAGGCTCTGAGGAAAGTTTTCCCCACGCTGTACTCTTACCAACAGTATTTTACCCATTTGCTTGTAAATTCATGATGTTTCTTGTATTTGTATCATCTGTATTATCATTTACTTAATTTAATATTAGATTAACTTTTATGTTGAGTAGACTTCAAAACTATGTAAAATATTCTTATTTTAATGGATAATATCAGTGAAACCATATTTAATATAAACTATGCATCTGATATGCAGGCTATATTTGTTCCTGATACAAATTAAAATAACATTACGTGTGTAACAACTTAAAAGACCATCTGTGTACTGCCTATCATGACCTCCTATGTTAATCACAATTTAGAAAATACTGATCCAGCTCATGCCCCTCATTTAATAGATGAGAAAAGTAGAATCAACAGGGACAGCATCACTTATCCAAAGCATGAATTACAGAGAAATGGAAACTTGGAGTGGAACACAGACATTCTGGCCCCTTGTCAGTTGCTTTTCCCATGAAGGATATAAAGCAGGATTCAGTGTTTGAAAAAAGAAGTGATATGTCATAATTTAAAACTAAATTATATTTTTATTACTTAATTATATGTTCATTGGAATAGATAGGAGCTATAAACACTCAGAAAAGGTAGAACACTCCTATAATTTCATAACCTAGAAATGATGGCTATCTGCATGGAGAAAAAATTTTGGTGCACATATAAAGTTATGTTTTTACATAAATGTGGTTTATAATACATCAAGTTTATTAACAGTGTTTTCTTTCAATTTTATATTTAGGCATTTTCAACTCAGGAAGCATATATTGAAGGAATAATAGTAAATTATTGCCTAGTTTCCATTATATAAATGTGCTTTCTAAAAAAATCTTTTTTTGTATTGTTTCCACTTATACAGTATTATAGACAATGTTTTTATTAACACTGTTAAAGTTGTAGCTTTAATGGAAGTGGAGTTGCTTGCAAAAAGAAAAACACATGATACTGAATCCCTAATTTCCATGAAGCTATTTCTCACCAAACTTCAACAGTAATTTCAACAGTAGCACATGATGATGCTGATTTACCAATATTTTACAGATTGTAAACGTTATTGTTTTAAACTAGCTTCCATTTTGTTAAGTAAAAATTTCATTTTTTATTATTCTTTTCTTTTAACTTGAGATTTTGTACCTTTTATTGTTAAAATAAATAAATAAAATTGGATAAGAAATCATCAGATTTCATCACACAGAATAAGTATCCTTTCATATGGTAACATGTATTTTTTGAAAGTGTGAAAAATACTGTTATGATCCAATCTACCTTCTAACTGGTCTCTTTTTTCTCAAGGTAATTAATTATCTATGTCCTTGCTACTCAAAGTATGAACCAGCATTGTCTGAAATTGTGCTTATTCTCAGGCTCCACCCCAGGCTGGTTGAATTTGAATCTGCATTTTTTCAGGATTTCCAGGCAATTCTATCACAGCAAAGTTTAAGAAGCACCCATCTGATGGGTTGCCAGAATGATTTGTTAAAGTATAAATAAAGAGCTTTCTCCACTTGTCAAACATGCTTCAATGGCTTTCTATTGTTCCTGGAATGAAGTGTGGCTTTCAGGCTGAAAGCCTGAAATAAACTATACATCTATATGTGCAGGCTATATTTGTTCCTGATACAAATTAAAATAATGTTACATATATAACAATTAAAAAGAACACCTGTGTACTGCCTATCATGGCCTCCTATGTTAACCACAGTCGAGAAAACACTAATACTGATCCAGCTCATGCCCCTCATTTAATAGATGAAAAAAGTAGAATCAACAGGGACAGCATCACTTACCCAAAGCATGAATTACAGCAAAATGGAAGCTAGGAGTGGAACACAGACATTCTGGCCTCCTATTGCTGCATAATAAATTGCCCCAAAGCTTAGTGGCTTAAGACAACAGCAACCATTTTTCTGGTTTCTCTGGGTCCGGAATTTGGGAAGTGCTCAGCTGGGCAGTTCTGGCTAGGACTTTAATGCAGTTGCACTTAGACTGTGGCTGGAGGTGGAACAACAGGGGACTAGGTAATGTGATGTTTCCAGTTTCATTCCTTCTTTTGCTAAGGATTACTTTGGCTATTCAGGCTCTTTTTTTGGTTCCATATGAATTTTAGGATGGTTTCATTTAATTCTGTGAAAAATGACTCTGATAATTTGATAGGAATAGTGTTGAATCTGTAGATTCTTTGGGCAATATGGACATTTTGAGGACATTGATTCTTCCAATCTATGAGCATGAAATGTCTTTCCGTTTGTTCATGTGGTCTATGATTTATTTCAGCTGTGTTTTGTAACTCTTATTTTAGGTATCTTTCACCTCCCTGGTTAGCTGTTCCTAGATAACATTTTTGTGTGGCTATAATGAATGGGATAGCATTCTTGATTTTGCTCTCAGCTTAGATGTTTTCGGTTTATAGAATGCTACTGATTCTTGTACGTTAATTTCATATCCTGAAACTTTGCTGAAGTCTTTTTAAAAATTAAATCTAGGAGGCTTTTAGCAGATGCCATGGGGTTTTCTAGGTAAAACATCATGTAGTCTCAGAAGAAAGAGTTTGACTTCCTCTCTTCCTATTTGGGTGCCATTTATTTCTTTCTCTTTCCTTAATGTTCTGGCTAGGATATCCAATACTATGTTAAATAGGAGTGGTGAGAATGAGCATCTTGGTCATATTTTGGTTCTCAAAGGGATTGCTTCCAGCTCTTGCTTGTTCAATATAATATTGGCTGCGGACTTGTCAAAGATGGCTCTTATTTTGACAGATTGTTACTACTTTGAAGTATGTTTCTTCAATGCCTACTTCGTTGAGGATTTTTAACCTGGAGGGATATTGAATTTCATCAAATACTTTTTATGCCTATTGAGCTGATAATGTAGTTTTTTTAGTTCTGTTTATATGATGAATCACATTTATTGATTTATGTATGTTAAACTAACCTTGCATTTCAGAAATAAAGACTACTCGATTGTGTTGGATTAGCAGTGGGATTTGGTTTGCTAGTATTTTGTTTAGGACTTTTGCATGTATATTCACCAAGGATATTGGCCTGAAGTTTTCTTTTTTTGTGTGTGTCTCTTCTAGGTTTTGGTATCAGAATAATGCTGGCCTCATAGAATGTGATAATGCTGCAATAAACGTGAGGAGGCAGATATGCCTTCAATACACTGATTTCCTTTCCTTTGGATAAATACTCAATAGTTGGATTGCTGGATTGTATGGTAGTTCTATTATTAGATTTTTGAGAAATTTCCCTACTATTTTCCAGAGTAGCTGTACTAATTTACATTTCTACCAACAATGTTTGAGAGTTCCCTTTTCTATGCATCCTCATCACATCTATTACTTTTTATCTTTTTAATAATAGTGATTCTAATTGGGATAGGATGATATTTCATTGCGGTTTTGATTTGCATTTCCTTGATAATCAGTGATGTCAAGCATGTTTTAAATACTTATTGGCCATTTGTCTTCTTTTGAGAAATGTCAACTTAGATCTTCTGCCCATTTTAAAATGAGATTGTTTGACTTTTGTGTGTGTGTGTGTGTGTGTGTGGAGTTGTTTGAGTACTTTGTATATTCTGAATTTAACTAAAGTGTCATTTTCACTTTTAACAGTTCACATAACATGGATTTGTAGTTTGAATACATCTTTGATCACTTTTATGAGTCCTCAAGATGGCAGTGTCTTCTCAGGTACCCTGAGGAAAGCTTTCTTTTGCTCCTGTAGGGGGAGGAGAGGGAGGACACAGGTGCACGTGCAAGTGCACACACACACACACATGAATGAGAAAGAGACAGGGAGATATGAGGGAGGAGCTTAGTGATGGAGCAGAGGTTTTAAAGAGAAAAATGAGAAGTGTCTGAGCTACATTCTTTTTTTTTTAGGGTGTAAGGTTTGAATCCTCAGTGAACCAGGGCAGAAAAGAATGATGAATTTTTTGAGAATTTTACTGGCGATCCTGTGGCTTCAGTTAAGCTGTGAGTTTTGGGCATCTCTATAGAAACATAATGTACATGTACATCGTTTGCAATTATTGTCTATTCTAGGCCTGTGGGAAGAAACATGAGTGATTTTTTTCTCTAACAAAGTGAAACTGGGGAGAGTGGAGGACCTGTGAAAAGATAATTTAAATTCTGGGGACTAAGTGTCCACACACAATCTGTCTTCTCTGTCTGTCCACTGTCTTCTTCACAGGGGTTTGGAGCCAACAGAAGGAGGTGGAGCAGAATCCTGGACCCCTCAATGTTCCAGAGGGAGCCATTGCCTCTCTCAGCTGCACTTACAGCAACCGTGCTTTTCAATACTTCATGTGGTACAGACAGTATTCCAGAAAAGGTCCTGAGTTGCTGATGTTCACATACTCCAGTGATAAAAAAGAAGATGGAAGGTTTACAGCACAGCTCAATAAATCCAGCCAGTACATTTCCTTGTTCATCAGAGACTCCCAGCCTAGTGACTCAGCCACCTACCTCTGTGCAGTGAGCACACAGTGCTCTCCAGACACCTGCAGTCTGTACCCAAACCTGCTGTGCCCCAGGCATGCCTGATGTAGAGCTTAGACTGCAAGGCAATGAAGTTCTGTTTGCTCTCTAGATGCAAATGAAAATTAAAAGTAATAGTATTAAAGGTTTGATTGATTTGGGAAATCTTTTCATAATTCTGAAAATAATCGAGAGCCCAAAGGAAAATGAAAGATGACATTTGGTCTACTTGAAATGTTTTCTAGTCTTCTCTTTCCACTTAAGTTTTAAAATATTTTTTTTGGCTGGTCTTGGTGACTCATGTCTGTAATCCCAACATTTTCGGAGGCAGACGGAGGAGGAAAACTTGAGCCCAAGTGTTTGAGACCAGCCTGGGAAACATAGGGAGACCTTGTCTCAAAAAAAAAAAAAAATCACCAGGAGTGGTGACATGCACCTGGAGTCCCAGCAACTTGGGAGAGCGGAGGTGGGAGCCAGAGAGGTAGAGGCTGCAGTGAGCTGTGATCACACCACTGCACTCCAGCCTGGACAATGGAGTGAGACCCCGTCTCAGAAAACAAACAAAAACAAAACACAAAACAACAAAACAAAATATTTTCATTGAGGTATCATGGCATACAAAAAGGTCCACATATTCACTTTATACAGACAAGACAATCATGCCGTAAACATATCGTTTCTAAAAATTTGCTTCCTCCCTTGTTTTTTTATTATTATTGCTATACCAAAGGTGCATTTATTTAATGTATGCCCATTCTACTTTTATGCCACATCTTTACTTTATGAGATTGGTTTTATGATTCTTTTTATCAAGGACAAGAAAAATATTTTTATACAATAACAGATTTGCTCTCATGTTTCCTAAAGTACTTTGCTCTTTTCCAAGGCATTTGATAGACATTGCTTTAGGAATGAAACAGCAGAATAGAAATGCAAAGTGAAGAAAAATCATAAGCAAACTACTCTAAAAATCCTGTAAGTCATAATTTCTTTTAGTTATAGAACCCTAACTCCATCTCCAGCCTCAACGGCAACATCACTCCTGGGTTACCTAAATGTGCATCTGATGGATAGCTGGAAGAACTAGAGTCACAGGGTGAGAACTGGTTAAAAAAAAGTCTAATTAGTTGCACAGACTAAAGATTAGAAAGGGTCTATGTTGTCATTTTGGGACAAAGTCTGAATCAGATTCAAAACTCCCAGTTTGAGTCTGATGGGACAGTTTATTGATTCCTATGTACTTGAGTGTGGCATGGAGATGGGAGGGAGCTTTAGCTATAGTTACAGAGTACCTCGTCTCCCCAGCAGGATATGAGAGAACAGAAGGACTTAAAATTTTTTCGAGAAGGGTCTCTAAGTATCCAAAGTGGTCCAAAGACACCGAGGGTCTTTGTTATGTTGAGTAAAGACCTGTATGAATAAGAGAACAAAGACCATATGGAATTGAGACTGCTTCAGCAAATGTTTGTCTGGAGAGTTGAAAACACTGAAGGTCATATGAATATCTCCATCCCCTGATTAGGTGCACCACAGATTTGCCCCGCAATGTATGTCAAGCACAGGGAAAGTGTTTGTGGCCTGATAAAATAAGGCCTTTGAGTATATATTACTTTAAATTACAGGTGAAACATTTGAAAGTCACATTTATTATAAAACTGAAGTTGTGGTCTCATAGGCATGACATTATTTATATAGTCCACAAGTTGGGAAAATCTTGGAAATGAAGAATAAAGATTTCTGTCCAGTTTTGTTGATAGTCACTGATGAAAAGGATGCAGCCAAGTCAGAAGTTGCTACAACTTCTTACTCTGCAGAAGTGAAGACGATGAACAAATGTTTCCCAGTCATGGAATAAAGATTTAAAAAGCAGTGAGGAAGAGCAAACAGTTGTGCTAGAATCAAGATACTTAAATTTTAGTTTCACTTTTATCATATGCCTTCTGGCTTCATGGCACTCTGGAAAGAACTCAGGCTGTGGTGCTGGTTTGAATATTGATTATGTTACTTATGGCCCTTTTCATATTAAGTTATACTATTATGTATATTTCAGGATTGGTTTCAGGATTCAGTAAGAAAATATTGTCTTGGGATGAGTTACTTAAAAGCAAAGACTGCATATGGAATTCTCTTTCCGTAATTTATTGGGGAAACCATGTTGAGACAGGGAAATGTCTAAGCACAGACATGGTCCAGCGGGAGTCTTGATTCAGCCTGACCTCATGGGAGCTCTGGAGCATGAAATACATCACAGGGTTAATTCCTCCCACACTGAGGCAAGGAGACCAGACTGCTCTGACCTATTGTGGGTAAGAATAAAGTCATCATTGGTTGTGCTGTTTCTTGGGGTAGAGGTATATGCTACTGGACAATGGTGACTCTCACGGGCCGAGGCTGATTTTCTAGGTAAAGGGGCAACTGTGAGCCAAGAGTAGCCAACACTCGCAGTAGCTGGGGATGACTATACTGTCCTGGGGAAGGGAATCTATTATTAGCATAGAACTTGCCTGGTATGTGTGCAGTATATAAGAAATAACAGACTTGAAGTGGAAGAAAGGATATTAGAGATTGAAGATCAACTTACCGAAATAAGGTGTAAAGACAAGATTAGAGAAGTAAAAAGAATGAAAGGGAACAAACAATGCCTCCAAGAAATATGGAACTATGTGAAAAGACCAAACCTATGATTGATTGTTGTACCTAAAATTGACAGGGCAAAAGGAACCAAATTGGAAAACACACTTCAGGATATTAAACAAGAGAACTTCTCCAACCTAGCAAGACAGGCCAACATTCAAATTCAGGAAATACAGAGGACATCACCATTAAGATATCCTCAAGAAGAGCAATCCCAAGACACATAATCATCAGATTCTCCAAGACTGAAATGAAAGAAAAAATGCTAAGGGCAACCAGAGAGAAAGGTCAGGTTACCTACAAAGGAAAACCCATCAGACTAATAGCAGATATCTTTGCATAAACCCTAAAATCCAGAATAAAGTGGGGGCCAATATTCAGCCTTCTTAAAGAAAATAATTTTTGGCCCAGAATTTCATATTTAGCCAAACTAAGCTTCATAAGCAAAGGAGAAATTAAATCTTTTACAGAAAAGCAAATGCTGGGGGACTTTGTCACCACCATGCCTACCTTACAAGAACTCCCTGAAAAAAACACTAAAAATAGAAAGGAAAAACTGATACCAGCCATTGCAAAAATACACCAAAATATGAAGATCAAATGACATAAAGAAGCTGCATCAACTAACGTGCAGAATAACTGGCCAGCATCATGATGACCAGATCAAATTCACATAACAATATTAACCTTAAATACAAATGGGCTAAATACCCCTATTAAAAGGCACAGACTGGCAAATTGGATAAAGAGACAAGACCCATTGGTGTGCTATATTCAGAGACCCATCTCATGTGCAAAGACACACATAAGCTCAAAATAAAGGGATGAAGAAACATTTACCAAGCAAATGGAAAGCAAAAAAAAAAAAAAAAAAAAAAAAAAAAAAAAAAAGCAGGGATTGCAATCCTAGTCTCTAATAAAACAGACTTTAAACCAATGAAGATTAGAGAAAGATACAGAAGGGCATTACATAATGGTAAAGGGATCAATGCAGCAAGAAGAGCTAACTATCCTAAATATATATGACCCCAATACCCAGATTCATAAAATAAGTTCTTAGAAACATCCGAAGAGACTTGGACTCCCACACACTAATAACAGGAGACTTTAACACCCCACTGTCAGTATTAGACAGATCAATGAGACAGAAAATTAACAAGGATATTCAGGACTTGAACTCAGCTCTGATCCATGCAGACCTAACAGACATTTACAGAACTCTCCACCACATATCAATAGAATATAGATTCTTCTCAGCACCACATAGCACATATTCTACGATCAACTACATTAATTGGAAGTAAAACACTCCTCAGCAAATGCAAGAGCATGAACAGTCTCTCAGGCTGCAGTGCAATCAAATTAGACCTCAGAATTAAGAAACTCACTCAAAACCACACAATTACATGGAAATTTAATAACCTGCACCTGGATGGCTACTGGGAAAATAACAAAATAAAGCCAGAAATTAATAAGTTCTATGAAACCAATGATAACAAAGAAACAACATACCAGAATCTCTAGAACACAGCTAAAAGAGTATTAGAGGAGAATTTATAGCAGTAAATGCCCACATCAGAAAGCGGAAATGATCTAAACTGAAACACTAACATCATGATTAAAGGAACTAGAGAAGCAAAAGGGAACAAATTCAAGAGCTAGCAGAAGACAAGAAATAAATAAGATCAGAGAAGAACTGAATGAGATAGAGACACAAAAACCCCTTTAAAAAATCATTGAATCCAGGAGCTGTTTTTTTGTAAAGATTAACAAAATAGATGCACCACTAGCCACACTAATAAAGAAGAAAAGAGAGAAGAATCAAATAGATATAATAAAAAATGATAAAGGGAAGATCACCACTGATCCCACAGAAATACAAACTATCATCAGAGAATACTATAAACATCTTTATGAAAATAAACTAGAAAATCTAGAAGAAATGAACAAATTCCTGAACACATACACCCTCCTATGACTAAACCAGGAAGAAGTTGAAACCCTGAATAGACCAATAACAAGTTCTGAAATTGAGGCAGTAATAGCTTACCAACCAAAAAAAAAAAAAAAAAAAAAAAATCCCAGGACCGGATGAATTCACAGCCAAACTCTACCAGAGGTACAAAGAGGAGCTTGTGCCATTCCTTCTAAAACTATTCCAAATGATAGAAAAAGAGGACTCCTCCCTAATTCATTTTATGAGGCCAGCATCATCCTGACACCAAAATCTGGCAGAGACACAACAAAAAATGAAAATTTCAGGCCAATATCCCTGATGAACATTGATGCAAAAATCCTCAATATTCCCATCAATGATAGACTGGATAAAGAAAATGTGGCACATATACACCATGGAATACTATACAGCCACAAAAAAGGATGAGTTCATGTCTTTTGCTGGGGCATGGATAAAGCTGGAAACCATCATTCTCAGCAAACTGACACAAGAACAGAGAACCAAACACCACACGTTCTGACTCATAAGTAGGTGTTGAACAATGAAAACACATGGACACAGGGAGGGGAATATCAAACACTGGGGCCTGTTGGGGGGGAGTTAGGGGAGGGATAACAGGGTGGGTGGATAAGGGAGGGATAGTATTAGGAGAAATACCTAATGTAGATGATGGGGTGATGGATGCAGCAAACCACAATGGCATATGTATACCTATGCAACAAACTTGCATGTCCTGGACACGTACCTCAAAACTTAGAGTATAATTTTAAAAATCCTCAATAAAACATTGACAAACTGAATCCAGCAGCACATCAAAAAGCTTATCCACCATGATCAAGTCAGCTTCATCCAAGGGATGCAAGGCTGGTTCAACATATGCAAATCAATAAATGTAATCCATCACATAAACAGAACCAATGACAAAACCACATGATTATCTCATTAGATACAGAAAGGGCCTTTAACAAAATTCAACAGCACTCCATGCTAAAAACTCTCAATTAACTAGGTCTTGGTGGAACATATCTCAAAATAATAACTATTTATGACAAACCCACAGCCAATATCATACTGAATGGGCAAAGACTGGAAGCATTCCCTTTGAAAACCAGTACAAGCCAAGGATGCCCTCTGTTACCACTTCTATTCAACATAGTATTGGAAGTTCTGGCCAGGGCAATCAGGTAAGAGAAAGAAATAAAACATATTCAAATAGGAAGAGAGGAAGTCAAATCGTCTCTGATATGACATCACTGTATATTTAGAAAATCCCATTGTCTCAGCCCCAAAACTCCTTAAGCTGATAAGGAACTTCAACAAAGTCTCAGGGTGCAAAATCAATGTGCAAAAGTCACAAGCATTCCTATACACCAGCAATAGACAAGCAGAGAGCCAAATCATGAGTGAACTCCCATTCAAAATTGCTACAAAGGGAATAAAATACCTAAGAATACAACTTACAAGGACCTCTTCAAGGAGAACTACAAACTACTGCTCAAGAAAATAAGAGAGGACACAAACAAGTGGAAAAAAATTTCATGCCCTTGGATAGGAAGAGTAAGTATCATTAAAATGGCCATATTGCCCAAAGTAATTTACAGATTCAATGCTATTTGCATCAAGCTGTCAGTGACTTCCTTTGCAGAATTATAAAAATCTACTTTAAATTTCATATGGAACCAAAAAAGAGCCCATATAATCAAGACAATCCTAAGCAAAAACAAAAAAGCTGGAGGCATCATGCTACCTGACTTTAAACTATACTACAAGGCTAGAGTTAAAAAAACAGTAGGGTACTGGTACAGAAAGAGATATATAAACCAGTAGATCATAACAGAGACCTAAATAACACCACAAATCTACCATCATCTGATCTTTGACAAAGCTGACAGAAATAACAATGGGAAAAGGGGAAAGGATTTCCTATTTAATAAATGGTCCTGAGAAAACTGGCTAGTCATATGCAGTGAATTGAAACTGGACCCCTTTATTATACCTTACACAAAAATTAACTCAAGATGGATTAAAGACTTAAATGTAAAACCCAAAACCATAAAAACTCTAGAAGAAAACCTAGGCAATAGCATTCAGGACATAGGCATGGGCAAAGACTTCATGACTAAAACACCAAAAGCAATAGCAACAAAAGCCAAATTAGATAAATGGAATCTGATTAAATTAGAGAGCTGCCACACGCAAAAGAAACTATCATCAGAGTGAACAGGCAACCTAAAGAATGGGAGAAAAATTTTGCAAATTAGGCCATTTGACAAAGGGCTAATATCCAGAATCTGTAAGGAACTTAAACAAATTTAACCCATCAAAAAGTGGGAGAAGGATATGAACAGATACTTCTCAAAAGAAAACATTTATGCAGCCAAAAAACATGAAAAAAACTCATCATCACTGGTCATTAGAGGAATGCAAATCAAAACCACAATGAGATACCATCTCACATCAGTTAGAATGGCGATTATTAAAAAATCAGGAAACAATAGCTGCTGGTGAGGTTGTGGAGAAATAGGAACACTTTTACGCTGTTGGTGGGAGTGCAAATTAGTTTGACCGTTGTGGAATACAGTGTGGCGAGTCCTCAAGGATCTACAACCAGAAATCCCATTTGACCCTGCAATCTCATTACTGGGTATATACCTAAAGGATTATAAATCATTCTACTATAAAAACACATGCACACATATGTTTATAATAGCAAAGACTTGGAACCAACCCAAATGCCTATCAGTGATAGACTGGTTAAAGAAAGAGTGGTCCATATACACCATGGAGTACTATGCAGCCATAAAAAACAATGAGTTCATGTCCTTTGCAGAGACATGGATGAAGCTGCAAACCACAATTCTCAGCAAACTAACGCAAGAACAGAAAACCAAACACTACGTGTTCTCACTCATAAGTAGCAGCTGAACTATGTCAACACTTAGACAAAAAGAGGGGAACATCACACACTGGAGCCTGTCAGGAGATGGGGGACCAGAGGAGGGATAGCATTAGGGGAAATACCTAATGTAGATGACGGGTTGATGGGTGCAGCAAACCACCATCATACGTGTATACCTATGTAACATCGCACACCAGAGCCTGTTGGGGGTTTGGGGGGGATGGGGAGGGAGAACATTAGAACAAATACCTAATGCATGTGGGGCTTAAAACCTAGATGATGGGTTGATGGGTGCAGCAAATCACCATGGCACATGTATACCTATGTAACAAACCTGCACGTTCTGCACATGTATCCCAGAACTTAAAGTAAAAAAATTTAAAAGGATATTAGGTAAAAATTAAGGAAATCTGAACAAAGTATGGACTGTAGTTAGTGATGTGTATCCATATAGTTAATAAATTCTAACAAATGTACCAGACTAATGCAAGATGCTAATAGTAGGGGAAACCAGGTATAGGGTCTATGGGAACTCCACTATATTTTCTACTTTTCTGTATATCTAAAACTGGTCTTAAAAATTTGTCTATTACAAATTATCTTTCCAAGAAAAATATAAATAATGGACTTTGTAATTATATTCTGAGTTTTAATTTACTTCTCCATTTGAAGGATTTCTGCAGCTGGCCTTACTAATCTTAAAGAGTTGAAATAATGCATGTTAAAATGCTTGTTATCAGAAACCACCTAAATAAATATGGGGAATAAATATTAGAAAACATTGTTAAAAGCAAAGACAGAATTTTTAAAGAATAATGACTAAGGAACCACTATATTATCTTGGTTCCTTTTGGGAACGATTAGATGACATTCTGTCTATCAGTGTGTATCCAGGTAGGAATGGCTCTGATGATTCACAGTTGATGCCTCTGGGCTTCCGCGTGTAGAGAGAACGAAAGAAGGAAATACCATCTATACTTAGACATGACTAATGCAAATTTGTTCTTGGTTATATTTAAGAACAAAAACTGGGTAGCAGGATGAACTCCTCATGTCATTGTGCCCATGTTCCCCACAGGGTTTTTGTTAAATGGGATGCCTAGCCAGTAGTGTGGATATGTGACATAATACATGAATTGTCAGGCTTCTTTTATGATGAATGAGCAGGAAAACGGTAATTAAGTTGCTCCTCTTCTTTCTCTGCACTTAATTCCATTTGAAGGTGGCCTAACTCTGTCAGCTATTTACAATGAAAACTGTAGCCTTCCCAGCTGGTTCATTTAAACTCTCATAAAGATTAAACGCACACAGTAAAATTGTCCTACTATGCTTCTCACACATAAATAGAGCCCGAGAATGGTCAGAACAGGAGGCTAGTGCAGCTGTTTCAATTATGGACCTTCACTGTGTTCGCTTGTGTGCTGTCCTTCCCACTCTCCATCACTTACTCTTTCTCAGAACCTCTCCAGGGTCCCAACCAGTAGGTTCCCTTCACTCACATTTCCACTGTAATCTTTTCTTTTTTGGTGTGTGTGTGGCTGGGGGAGGAAATATTTGCAAAGCATTTATTTGATGAGGGATTAACATCCAGAATATATAAATAACTTATCAAAAAACCCAATTCCAAAATAAGCAAAAGACATGAATAGGTATTTCTTCAGAAAAAGATATACAGATGACCCACAGGTATATAAAAAGATGCTCAACATTACTAGCCATTTAGGAAATACTGCTTCATACCTGTGAAGTTGGTTATAATTTTTTAATTTTATTTTTAGAGATGACTCTCATTCTGTCACCCAGGATGGAGTGCATCCACTGCAATCTTTTCATAGTTAGTTCTGGGCTGGACTTTTTCCCTTTCTGTTTCATTCGTCAGTATGCTCACATCCACTTTCCATCTAATGGGAATTGTTGATATCTTTCATCTTTTTATTATTTTTACCAGTATGAATTCAGATCATCCTGTTTATACTTCTAAATGTTATTTCAGTGGGAATTTCTGAGAGATAGGAGGAGGATATACAATTCAGTTAGAAATTCTGATTCAGCCCACTCTAGTAAAGTTTAATATTTCAAATAAACTATATTATGTTGTCTTACATTTGAAAAGAAAGCATATTGGCAGAATCAAGGAATAGATCAGAAGTGCAAGGGAGAACTGATTTCAGGGTGGCATGAGTGAATGGAGTACACAGAAAGGAGGGAGTTTGTTCTGACTTTTGAAAACAATTCTCGTTGGCCAGATTCTCATTTCACCTGAGATTTCTCTCCAGATTTGGTTATTTCATTTTTAGGATCCAATGATCTCTGTGCTAAAATAATTTGGGTGAGGAAGTCTTCTCGCTCAAGACTTTCGTCTTCTTAGCCATAGAGTCAACCTCTCTGGTTCAACACACCCTGTCTCCTACCCACGGGAACTGCTACTTGCCTAGCTCTGTTGAGAGTCACTGTCAACCTATCTCAAGTCTTCCATATCTCCCACAAGGTCTTCTCATTTCTTGTCTGCTGGTTGCACTCCTCCCAGCTTTACTGAGTTCATGTAGGCTTACTTTTCTTTCTCTTTAATTCGTCCTAGAATTACTTATTTGTATGTTATATTTGATTACCTTCATTATTCTGCTTAAATTTCTCCTCAAATGGGCTTCTTTTGATGTTATTTTTGGGGTAAGATACCATAATTTTGCATAATGTTTCAGTCTATTCTGAGCCTTGATAATTCAAATGGGACTCTTCTCTAAGTCTTTTTTCTCCCAGCCTTACAAACATCAAAGTTGATGTGAAACCAAGAAGTCTTTTTCACACTTTCTGCTTCATAAAGAAAATTATTACCTGTTAGTTTGCATTGATTAATTAGCTAATGATATTGATCCAGGCTAATTTTATGTATGAGTCTCTAGTCATTTCTTTTTTTCCTTCAGCACCTAATAAAAGAGAAATCTCATATTTTGGGGAAGGGGCCATGATGTATATATATGTTAAAATTTTAAATTTTATGTTACAGTAAAATTGATTTCTTCTTGTACTGTTCTAAGAGTTCTTAGAACCATTCTGGCTACTATCAGTGTGGTGGAAACAGCTCAGATTTAGCTCATGCAGATTTGGTTTTGGAATCTGCCTATAGCTCTCACTAGCTCTGTAACCTTGGTAAATTTGGAACAACATGGAGTGTGAATAAAAACATCTCTGTGAAAAAAAGAGAGAAATCTCTTTCATCCACTTATTGCACATGAGAATCCACTAGCACAGGGCCATGTGAAGCTTAGCTCAGTCTGAAGCAATTGATCTTCTCCCCTTGATGAGAGGCTTTAAAAAATAACATGGAGCCTCTTATTGGTATTCCAAAGTATAGAATATTGTCCTATGTGATCAATTTCTCAGTGAAGTAAATTACTCTTCTATTTTTACATAACTCCAATCTCTTGTGTATTTTTTTGATTAGAAAAATTTATTTTCTAATTTTTAAAGTTTTTTTTTTTCAACTTTTAGAATCAGGAGTACATTTCTAGGGTTGTAACAAAGGCATATTGCATGATGCTGAGATTTGGACTATAAATGCATTGTCACCCAGATTGTGATCGTTTTTCAGATTTTTCCCCTGCACTCTCTTCCAACTCTAGTATTACCCAGTGTCTATTGTTACCATCTTTATGTTGATGTGTACCTAGTGTTTAGCTCCCACTTATAAGTGAGAACATGCAGCATTTAGTTTTCTGCTTTCGCATTAATTCCTGTAGGATAATGGCCTCTAGCTGGGTAATTTTTGCTGCAAAGGACATGGTTTCATTTTTCTATGGTTGCATAGAAGCCTATGGTGTATATGTGCCACATTTTCTTCATCCAATCGCCATTGATTGGCACCTGGATTGATTCCATTTCTTTGCTATTGTGAATAATGCTGTGATGAATATATGTGTCTTTTTGGTAGAAAAATTTATTTGCCTTTGGGTATATAACCAGTAATGGGATTGCTGGGTTGAATGTTAGCTCTGTTTTAAGTTCTTCGAGAAATCTCAAGACTAATCTCCACAGTCGCTAGACTAATTTATATTCCCACCAACAGTACATAAGTGTTCCCTTTTCTCCACAGCCTGGTCAACATTTTTATTCTTTGACTTTTTAACAAAAGCCATACTGATTGGTGTGAGATGGTATCTCATTGTGGTGTTGATTTACATTTCTCTGATAAGTTATGAGCATTTTTCATGTTTGTTGGCTGTATATATGTCTTCTTTTAAGAAGTCTCTGTTCACGTCCTTTGTCTACATTTTAATGGGGGTACTTTTTGCTTGTTGATTTGTTGAAGTTACTTTTGTTTCTTTCTTTTTTGGAAAGACAGGATCTCACTTTATTGCTCAGACTGGAGTGCAATAGCATGATCTTAGCTCACTGTATCCTTAAGTTCCTGGGTTCAAGGGCTCCTCCTGCTTTAGCCTACTGAGTAGCTGCGACTACAGGCACATGCCACTATGCCCAGCTGATTTTTTCTTTTCTTTTTTTGTAGAGCCAGATTCTTGATATGTTACCAGAGCTAGTCTTCGACCCCTGGGTTCAAGCAATCTTCCAGCTTCAGCCACCCAAAGTGTGGGGATTACAGGCATGAGCCATCACACCCAGTCTTTTACATATAGATTCTGGATATAAGACTTTTTTTGGATATATAGTTTGCAAATAATTTCTGCCATTCTGTAGGTTGTCTGTCTACTAAATTGATAGTTTATTTTCCTGTGCACAAACTCAATGTAGGTCACACTTGTCAAGTTTCGTTTTTGTTGCAATTGCTTTTCAGGACTTAGCCATAAATTTTTGCCAATGCTGATGGCAAAAGGGTATTTTCCTGGTTTTTTTCCCCCTAAGATTTTTATAGTTTTGGGCATTACCATTAAGTCTGTAGTCTATCTTGAATCAATTTTTGTGTATAGTGATGGGTTGGGGTCCAGCTTCCTTCTTCTGCCTGTGGCTGGCCAGTTATCCCCAGCACTATTTATTGACTAGGGAGTTTTTTCCCAATTTCTCCTTTTTGTTAACTTTGTCAAAAATCAGATGGTTATAGGTGTGTTACTTTATTTCAGAGTTTGCTATTTTGTTCCATTGGTTTATATATTCATTTTTGTACCAATGCTATGCTGTTTTGGTTACTGTAGCCTTGTAGTGTAGTTTGAAGTTGGGTAGTACTATGCCTCTGACTTTGATAAGAATAGCGTTGAATCTGTAAATTGCTTTGAGCAGTATGGACATTTAAAGGATATTAGTTCTCTTAATCCAGTGTATGCAATATTTTTCCATTTATTTGCACCATCTCTGATTTCTCTTAGAAGTGTTTGTAGTTCTCTTTGTAGAGATCTTTCACCTCCTTGGTTAGCTGTATTCCTAGGTGTCTATTCTTTTTGTGTCTATTGCAAATGGAATTTCTTTATTTGGCTGTCAGCTTGAACATTATTGATGTATAGAAATGTTACTGATTTTTGCAAATTGGTTTTGCATTCTGAAACTTCACTGAAGTCTTTTGTCAGGTCTAGGACCCTTTTGGCAGAAACTTTAGGAGGGTTTTCTAGATATCAAATCATACTGTTGGCAAAGATAGATAATTTGACTCCTTCTTTATCTATTTGAATGCATATTATTTTTTTCTCTTGACTGATTGCTCTGGCTAGGACTTCCAGTACTATACTGAAGAGGAGGACTGAATAGGAGAGTAGGCGTTCTTGTCTTGTTCCGGTTCTCAAGGGGAATGGGTCCAGCTTTTTCTCATTGAGTATGATGTTGGCTGTGAGTTGTCATAGGTGGCTCTTATTATTTTGTGGTATGTTCCTTCGATGCTTAGTTAGTTGGGGGTTTTTATCATAAAGTGATATTGGATTTTATTGAAAGCTGACTCTGCATCTACTGACATGATCATATGGTTTTGCTTTTAATTCTATTTATGTGGTCAGTAACATTTATTTATTTATGTTGAATCAACCTTGCATCCTAGGAATGAAACCTACTTGATCTTGAATTAACTTTTTGATATCCTGCTGGATTCAGTTTGCTAGCATTTTTGTTGAGGATTTTTACATTTATGTTCATCAGGGATATTGACTGATATTTTTTTTTCATTGTGTGTCTGCTGGATTTTGGTATCAGAACCAGAAAAACAACTTTTGTTTTATTGATCTTTGTATGGATTTTCAAGTCTCAATTTTGTTTAGTTCTGTTCTGATTTTATTTATTTTCTTCTGCTAGCTTTGAGGTCTGTTCTTCTTTTTCTAGTTTCTCTAATTGTGATGCTAGAATTTTCCCATGAGATCTTTCTAATTTCTTGATGTAGGTATTTAGCACTATAAACTTTCTTGTTAACAGCTTTAGCTGCAAAACAAAGATTCTGGAATCTTGTGTTTCTGTTTTCATTAATTTCTGCTCTAGCTTTGTTGTTCATCCAAAAGTCATTCAGGAGCAAGTTGTTTAATTTCCGTGTAATTGGGTGGTTTTGAGAGCTCTTCTTGGTAATGATTTCTATTTTTATTTAGTAATGGTTTCTAATTTTATTACACTGTGGCCCAAGAGTATGCTCGGTATGATTTTGGTATTTTTGAATTTATTGAGATTTGCCTTATGGCTGCAATTTCTCATGTATTCTGAGATTAATACCGTGTACTATACAGAGGTGACATCATCACAGATCCAGGAAGAAATAAACACTTTCTGTTGATGTTTTGAAATCATGTCTGAAATGAGAAAGCAGCAGCATGCTTCCTTGGATCCATGGTTCCACCTGTGGCCTCCAGAGGGCGACGTTGCACAAGAGAGGCATCTGTTTTCATCGCAGCCATCCGCATCCACTGAGCCCCACCTCCCTGAACCTGGCTGATGCAGCTAACTGATGTCTGTGTAGACAGGGAGCTGTGACGAGAGCAAGAGGTCAGGACACATCCAGACTCCTCGAGGGAAGGCCTCTTTCTGTTTTTTGAAACTTTTCAAAGCCAGAGACTTGTCCAGTCCAGTCTCCCCACTGCTCCCAACTCTTGATGCTCAGCGTCCTTGGCTTCTGTCCGCCCTGCTCATAGTCCTGCGGGATTGCCACTGCTCAGCCATGCTCCCGCTGCTTGTCGCCGTGCTCGAGATGATTTTTATCCTGGGTGAGTAACATTCCATTCTTTTTCCTTCCACAGAAGGAATTACAGAATCTAAATTGAGACATACTTTTTTTTCTACTCACAAAGCATTGATGTTGCAGGAGGAACCAGAGCCCAGTCTGTGACCCAGCTTGACAACCAAGTCCCTGTCTCTGAAGGAACCCCTGTGGAGCTGAGGTGCAACTACTCATTTTCTTTTTCACTGTCTCTCTTCTGATATGTGCAATACCCCAACCAAGGACTCCAGCTTCTTCTGAGGTATGCATCAGGACCCACCCTGGTCAAAGGCATCAACGGTTTTGCAGCTGAATTTAAGAAGAATGAGACCTCCTTCCACTTGAGGAAAGCCTCAGCCCATATAAGCGACGCGGCTGAGTACTTCTGTGCTGTGAATGCCACAGTGCCTGAGACTGCAGGAGAGCTGAACGCAAACCCCCGAGATGCTGAGACCTTCTGTGACTAAAGAACTCAACCTGGGAACTTTTCAAGAAGCTCTCTCTTTTTCTGTGCCCCTTTGAAGGCATATAGGACAGGGTAGGCTGAATCCTTGAGAGTGTTTGTCTCTGGAATAATTGCTCCAATGTCAGTGTCATGCCACATTCAGATACACTTTGTCCCACATGGAGGTTTCCTGATGAATTTCTCCAGGAGGGACCTCTTCCACACTCTGAAGAAAGTACATCACAAGGTGTCAGAGCTCTGAAATAAAAAGCAACAGCATTTTTATAAAAAATTATTTCTAGTATTTGTTATGATTAGTATTGCCTCAGAATTGATTAATTCATGGATAATTGATGTAATTGATTAGAATGTTAGCTAAAAGCTGTGCAGGACAGATTCTCAATTAGGGCAACCCATACAGCACAGAGTCTCTATCAGCATACTGTAGATTCTCAACCTAGATTTGAACCTTAACTTCTAGCACGTACATAATATCTCACTGTGTGGTAATGGCATATTTAAACTAAATTAGACATAATGTCAAGATTTTTAATCTTGTGAGCATTATGCCAGGAAATTAAACATAAATCTTAATAAAATATTGAAAAACTAAGCCACTAAGTTGTGATCTTTTTTGTAGCAGCTATTCTAGTGATTTCCAGGTTACAAATTTGAGGGTTAAAAATGTAACCGATAAAAAGATATCAAATACAGTAGATTCAACTACTTTAAAACTTGAGGGATTTTATTTTAAGAGATGGCACAAATTTATTATATAAAATTACATGACCAAAGTTTCCAGTTACATTATCAGAGAGTACATTAATTCTAATAGGGGTATCCAAGACCAGGGTCCACTCTTATTTACTTGGAAATAATTATATCAAAAAACCAACATGTTTAAGACATTTTTTGTACATGATTATGACTCAAAATTTTTATTTGTAGTTTGATCACATGGTAGGATTTAAAAATGCTTCCCAAAATACTATAAAATGTTCACAGATTTTATTTTTAAGAAGCGAGATGATTTTATAATTTTTCTTGACAAAAATTATGAAATGAATCATCTCGCTTCTTAAAAATATTTACAATGGTCTGTCTCCTCTTTTAAAATGAGATGAAGTGGTAATCTTCCCTTATTATAAAACACGCATTTAAAGTAGTTTAAAAATATTCCTATGAATTAAGTTAAAGAGGGTAGAAGTTTATAATCAAAGGTATTTATACTTGGCTTCTTCTGTTGCGCCAGACACTCAGGTTCTTGCTTTTTGGTTTCTTTGGCTGTTGACATTCTTTATTTATTTATTATTGTTTTTGATTAAACACCTTCTTTTTTATTTTTATTTTTTTAAATTTTTTATTGCAATTTAGATTTTGGGGTACATGTGCAGAACATGCAAGACCGTTGCATAGGTACACACATGACAGTGTGTTTTGCTTCCTTTCTCCCCTTCACCCACATTTGGCATTTCTCCCCAGGCTATCCCTCCTCAGCTCCCCGCCCCCCCGCTGACCCTCCCCTTTTCCCCCCACTAGACCCCAGTGTTTAGTACTCCCCTCCCTGTGTCCATGTGTTCTCATTTTTCATCACCCACCTATGAGTGAGAATATGTGGTATTTCATTTTCTGTTCTTGTGTCAGTTTGCTGAGAATGATGTTCTCCAGATTCATCCATGTCCCTACAAACGACACGAACTCATCATTTCTGATTGCTGCATAATATTCTATGGTGTATATGTGCCACATTTTCCCAATCCAGTCTATCATCCCTGGGCATTTGGGTTGATCCCAGGTCTTTGCTATTGTAAACAGTGCTGCAATGAACAATCGTGTGCATGTGCCCTTATAGTAGAACGATATATAGCCCTTTGGATATATACCCACTAATGGGATTGCTGGGTCAAATGGAATTTCTATTTCTAAGGCCTTGAGGAATCGCCACACCATCTTCCACAATGGTTGAACTAATTTACACTCCCACCAACAGTGTAAAAGTGTTCCTTTTTCTCCACATCCTCTCCAGCATCTGTTGTCTTCAGATTTTTTAATGATCGCCATTCTAACTGGCGTGAGATGGTATCTCAATGTGGTCTTGATTTGCATCTCTCTGATGACCAGTGATGATGAGCATTTTTTCATATGATTGTTGGCCTCATATATGTCTTCTTTCATAAAGTGTCTGTTCATATCCTTTGTCCACTTTTGAATGGGCTTGTTTGTTTTTTTCCTGTAAATACGTTTGAGTTCTTTGTAAATTCTGGATATCAGCCCTTTGTCAGATGGGTAAACTGCAAATATTTTTTCCCATTCTGTTGGTTGCCGATTCACTCTAGTGACTGTTTCTTTTGCCGTGCAGAAGCTGTGGAGTTTGATTAGGTCCCATTTGTCTATTTTGGCTTTTGTTGCCAATGCTTTTGGTGTTTTTTTCATAAAGTCCTTGCCTACTCCTATGTCCTGGATGGTTTTGCCTAGATTTCCTTCTAGGGTTTTTATGGTGCCAGGTCTTATGTTTAAGTCTTTAATCCATCTGGAGTTAATTTTAGTGTAAGGTGTCAGGAAGGGGTCCAGTTTCTGCTTTCTGCACATGGCTAGCCAGTTTTCCCAACATCATTTATTAAACAGGGAATCCTTTCCCCATTGCTTGTTTTTGTCAGGTTTATCAAAGATTGTATGGTTGTAGATATGTTGTGTTGCCTCTGATACCTCTGTTCTGTTCCATTGGTCTATATCTCTGTTTTGGTACGAGTACCATGCTGTTTTGATCACTGTAGCCTTGTAGTATAGTTTGAAATTTGTTTAGTGTGATGCCCCCCGCTGTGTCCTTTTTGCTTAGAATTGACTTGGCTATGCAGGCTCTCTTTTGGTTCCATATGAAGTTCATGGTGGTTTTTTCCAGTTCTGTGAAGAAAGTCAATGGTAGTTTGATGGGGATAGTGTTGAGTCTGTAAATTACTTTGGGCAGTATAGCCATTTTCACGATATTAATTCTTCCTAACCATGAACATGGAATGTTTCTCCATCTGTTTGTGTCCTCTTTTATTTCATTGAACAGTGGTTTGTAGTTTTCCTTGAAGAGGTCCCTTACGTTCCTTGTGAATTGTATTCCTAGGTATTTTATTCTTTTTGCAGCAATTGTGAATGGCAGTTCGTTTTTGATTTGGCTTTCTTTAATTCTGTTATTGGTGTAGAGGAGTGCTTGTGATTTTTGCACATTAATTTTATATTTTGAGACTTTGCTGAAGTTGCTTATCAGTTTCAGGAGTTTTTGGGCTGAGGCGATGGGGTCTTCTAGGTATGCTATCATGTCGTCTGCAAATAGAGACAATTTGGCTTCCACCTTTCCTATTTGAATACCCTTTATTTCTTTTTCTTGCCTGATTGCTCTGGCTAGAACTTCCAGTACTATATTGAATAGGAGTGGTGAAAGAGGGCATCCTCATCTAGTGCCAGATTTCAAAGGGAATGCTTCTAGTTTTTGTCCATTCAGTATGATATTGGCTGTTGGTTTGTCGTAAATAGCTTTTATTACTTTGAGATACGTTTCATTGATACCGAGTTTATTGAGGGTTTTTAGCAAAAAGGGCTGTTGAATTTTGTCAAATGCCTTCTCTGCATCAATTGAGATAATCATGTGGTTTTTGTTTTCGGTTCTGTTTATGTGGTGAATTACATTTATAGACTTGCATATGTTGAACCAGCCTTGCATTCCCAGGATGAATCCTACTTGATCATGATGGGTAAGTTTTTTGATTTGCTGTTGCAGTTGGCTTGCCAATATTTTATTGAAGATTTTTGCATCTATGTTCATCATGAATATTGGCCTGAAGTTTTCTTTTCTTGTTGGGTCTCTGCCGGGTTTTGGTATCAGGATGATGTTGGTGTCATAAAATGATTTGGGAAGGATTCCCTCTTTCTGGATTATTTGGAATAGTTTCATAAGGAATGGTACCAGCTCCTGTTTGTGTGTCTGGTAGAATTAGGCTGTGAACCCGTCTGGACCTGGGCTTTTTTTTGTGTGGTAGGCTCTTAATTGCTGCCTCTACTTCTGACCTTGTTATTGGTCTATTCATAGTTTCAGCTTCCTCCTGGTTTAGACTTGGGAGGACACAGGAGTCCAGGATTTTATCCATTTCTTCCAGGTTTACTAGTTTATGTGCATAGAGTTGTTTGTAATATTCTCTGATGATGGTTTGATTTTCTGTGGAATCTGTGGTGATTTCCCCTTTTCATTTTTATTGCATGTATTTGGCTGTTCTCTCTTTTCTTTTTTTATCAATCTGGCTAGTGGTTTGTCTATATTGTTGATTTTTTCAAAAAACCAGCTCTTGGATTTATTGATTTTTTTAAGGGTTTTTTGTGTCTCTATCTCCTTCAGGTCAGCTCTGATCTTAGTTATTTCTTGTCTTCTGCTAGGTTTTGAGTTTTTTTGATCTTGCTCCTCTAGCTCTTTCAATTTTAACGATAGGGTGTCAGTTTTGGATCTCTCCATTCTCCTCATATGGGCACTTATTGCTATATGTTTTCCTCTAGAGACTGCTTTAAATGTGTCCCAGAGATTCTGGCATGTTGTGTCTTCATTCTCATTAGTTTTGAAGAACTTCTTTATTTCTGTCTTCATTTCATTTTTTATCCAGTCAACATTCAAGAACCAGTTGTTCAGTTTCCATGAAGCTGTGCGGTTCTGTGTTGGTTTCTGAATTCTGAGTTCTAACTTGATTGCACTATGGTCTGAGAGACTGTTTGTTATGATTTCAGTTGTTTTGCATTTGCTGAGGAGTGCTTTACTTCCAATTATGTGGTCAATTTTAGAGTAGGTGTGATGTGGTGCTGAGAAGAATGTATATTCTGTGGATTTGGGGTGGAGAGTTCTGTAGATGTCTATCAGGTTTGCTTGCTCCAGGTCTGAGTTCAAGCCCTGGATATCCTTGTTGATTTTCTGTCTGGTTGATCTGTCTAATATTGACAGTGGAGTGTTAAAGTCTCCCACTATTATTGTGTGGGAGCCTAAGTCTCTTTGTAAGTCATTAAGAACTTGCCTTATATATCTGGGTGCTCCTGTATTGGGTCCATATATGTTTAGGATCATTAGCTCTTCTTGTTGTATCGATATTTTTACCATTATGTAATGGCCTTCTTTGTCTCTTTTGATCTTTGTTGCTTTAAAGTCTATTTTATCAGAGATGAAAATTGCAACTCCTGCTTCTTTTTGCTTGGTAAATCTTCCTCCATCCCTTTATTTTGAGCCTTTGTGTATCCTTGCATGTGAGATGGGTTTCCTGGATACAGCACACTGATGGGTTTTGTTTTTTTATCCAATTTGCCAGTCTGTGTCTTTTGATTGGTGCATTTAGTCCATTTACATTTAGGGTTAATATTGTTATGTGTGAATTTGATACTGCCATTTTGAGGCTAGCTGGCTGTTTTGCCTGTTAGTTGTTGTAGATTCTTCATTATGTTGATGCTCTTTAGCATTTAGTGTGATTTTGGAATGGCTGGTACTGGTTGTTTCTTTCTATGTGTAGTGCCTCTTTCAGGAGCTCTTGTAAAGCAGGCCTGGTGGTGACAAAATCTCTGAGTACTTGCTTGTTCACAAAGGATTTTATTTATCCTTCACTTATGAAGCTCAGTTTGGCTGGATATGAAATTCTGGGTTTAAAGTTCTTTTCTTTAAGGATGTTGAATATTGGCCCCCACTCTCTTCTGGCTTGTAGAGTTTCTGCCGAGAGATCTGCTGTGTATCTGATGGACTTCCCTTTGTGGGTGACCCGACCTTTCTCTCTGGCTGCCCTTAGTATTTTCTCCTTTATTTCAACCCTTGTGAATCTGACGATTATGTGCCTTGGGGTTGCTCTTCTTGTGGAATATCTTTGTGGTGTTCTCTCTACTTCCTGCATTTGAGTGTTGGCCTGTCTTGCTAGGTGGGGGAAATTTTCCTGGATAATATCCTGAAGAGTATTTTCCAGCTTGGATTCATTCTCTTTGTCATAATCTGGTATGCTTATCAAATGTAGGTTAGGTCTCTTCACATAGTCCTACATTTCTTGGAGACTTTGTTCATTCCTTTTTGTGTTTTTTTCTCTAATTTTGGTTTCTCGTTTTATTTCACTGAGTTGATCTTCGACTTCTGATATTTTTTCTTCTGCTTGGTCAATTCGGCTGTTGAAACTTGTGCATGCTTCGCGACGTTCTCGTATTGTGTTTTTCAGCTCCTTCAATTCATTCATATTCCTCTCTATGTTATCCATTCTTGTTATCTTTTCCTCGAATCTTTTTTCAAATCTTTTTTCAGGGTTTTTAGTTTCTTTGCATTGATTTAAAACATGTTCTTTTAGCTCACAAAAGTTTCTCATTATCCACCTTCTGAAGTCTAATTCTGTCATTTCGTCACAGTCATTCTCCGTCCAGCTTTGTTCCCTTGCTGGTGAGGAGTTTTGGTCCCTTCTAGGCGGCGAGGTGTTCTGGTTTCGGGTGTTTTCCTCCTTTTTGTGCTGGTTTCTTCCCATCTTTGTGGATTTATCCACCTGTCGTCTGAGTAGTTGCTGACTTTTCGATTGGGTCTCTGAGTGGATGCCCAGATTGTTGATGATGAAGTATTTCTGTTACTTGGTTTTCCTTCTACCAGTCTAGTCCCTTTACTGTACGACTGCTGAGGTCCACTCCAGGCCCTGCTAGTCTGGGGTGCACCTGTAGCAGCTGTGGAACAGTGAGGGATGCTACCAGTTTCTTTTTCTGCTATCTTTGTCCCCGAATGATTCCTGCCAAATGTCAGTGTTCTGGATATAGAGGGGTCAGGGAGCTGCTTGAGGAGACAGTCTGTACTTTATAGGAGCTCAATTGCTAAGCTGTGAGCTCTGTTGTTCATTCAGGGCTGTTAGGCTGCTACGTTTAATTCTGCTGCAGCAGAACTCATTAAAAAAACCCTTTTTTTCTCAGATACTCTGTCTCGGGGAGTTGGGGCTTTCTTTATGAGTGTCCGTTGCACTGTCCTGCCCAGCTAGGAGGCAGTCTAGTCACTATTTGCCTGCCGAGTCTCCACCCTGCTGGTATGAGGTCTGCCCTTTTGCTGCAGGCTCTGCCCTGCTGCTGTGGTCTCCGCCCTGTTGGCACGGCCTACGCCCTGCAGCGGGGTCTCTCAGTTGTGGTGGGTTGCCTCGGCAATGGCAGGCTGCGGCTGACATTCTTTAATTACTTCTTAGAGTGCCACCTCTTCCAGTTTTACTTTTGTCCCCCTTTCCATTTTTGTTTGTAGTTTTTCTGACAGGTTTGTCCTTTTGTTGTGCCGTTTATGGCCCTTTATTTTGATTATGTGTAAAATTTACAGGCCAAGAACACTTAACATGATGTCTATTTTAACACAATTTTAAGTGTACAACTCAATTATTGGCACTATGTTGTATAGCAGATCTCTAGTAATTTGTCATATCTAATGAAAACTTTACACACCTTCATCAACATCTCCCCATTTCTTCTTCACCCAGCTCCAAGAATGCCAGCCACCATTCTACTCTCTACTTCTATTTGACTGTTTTAGTATCTCATATATACATGGAATCATGCAGGCCTCCTATGACTGACTTATTTCACTTAGCATCATATCCTTAGGGTTAATCCATGTTTTTGCATGTGGCAGGATCTCCTTTTTTAAAGGTTGAAGAATGTTCCATTTTATGTGTGTATCACATTTTCTTTATTCATTCAGCCACTAATAGATTTTAGATTGTTCCCATATCCTGGCTAATGTGAATAATGTTTCAGTGACCATGGGAGGGAAAATGTTTCTTCAGAATCCTAAATTTAACTTTTTTGGATAAACAACCATTAGTGGGATTGCTGAATCATCTGGTACTAGTTTTAATTCGAGGGTGAAACTCCATACTGTTTTTTATAATTGCTGCACCATTTTGCAGCAAGGGTTCCAACTTCTCCACATTCTAATCAACATGGTTGTTGTCGTTTTACAATAGCAAACTTAAAAGGTGAGAGGTAATAACTCATTGTGATATCTCATTTCTTTGATGATTAAGGATGCTGAGCACATTTTCATATAACTTTGGCCAATTTGTATGTCTTCTCTGGAGAAACATCTACTTAAATCCTTTGCTAATGTTTCAATCAAGTTATTAAAACATTGATAGTTGTAGGAGTTCCCTATATAGTTTGAAGATGAACCCCTTATCAGACATATGGTTTGCAAATATTTCTTTCATTCCATATTTTGGCTTTTTTATATTGATTCTTTTCTTTGAAGGGCAGAATCTTTTAAATTTTGTATAGTCCTGCTTACCTACTTTTGGTTTTGTTGCCAGTGACTTTGGTGTCATATACAAGAATTGGCTGTTGCCTAGACCACAGTTTTGGAGAGTTTCCCATATATTTTTCCAACAGTTTTACAGTTTCAGGTTTTACATTTTTAACTACTATTGAATTGATTTTTGTGTATTTTGTTAGACAGGAGTCCAATTTCATTCTTTTGCAAGTGGATATCCAGTTTCCACAGCGCCATTAGTTGAAGAGACTACTGTTTCCCCATTATGTATTCTTGATGCCTTTGTCAAACATCAGTTGAGTGTATATGTGTGGGTCTATTTTTCAGCTCTCTATTCTGTTCCATTGTTTTTTCTGTTTGTCTTTGTGATAATACTATGATGTTTTAATTACTGTAGCTTTGTAATATATTCTGAAATCAAGAAGTAGGGTGCTTTTAGCTTTGTTTTTCTTTCTCAGGATCGTTTGAGCTATTCTGGGCCCTTTGTCATTCCATAGAAATTTTAGAATTAAATTTTAGTTTTTCCTATTTCCATAAAACTTTCATTGGGATTTTGATAGGGATAGCATTGTAGATTGCTTTGAGTAGTATAAACATCATAACAATATTAAAACTTCCAATTAATGAACATAGATGATCTTTCATTTATTTGTGCCTTTTAAAATTTTTCTTATTAATGTTTTGTAGTTTTCTGTGTACAAGCCTTCAGCCTAATTAGTTAAGTTTACTTCTAAACATTTTAGTCTTTTGTAGCTATTATAAATGGGATTGTTTTCTTGATTTTTTTTAAAGGAAGTTTATTGTTAATGCATAGAAATGGCACTGATTTTTGTGTGTTGATGTTTATAGCCTACATCTTTACTGAATTCATTTATTATTTCTAATAGACTTCTTTTCTTTGGTGGAGTCTCCAGGGTTTTTAGCGAATTTATGTCATCTACAAACAGAAATAATTTTACTTCTTTTCTCATTTTGGTACCTTTAATTTATTTTCCTTGTCTATTTACTCTGACTAGGATTCCTAGTACTATTCTGAATAGAAGTGGAGAGAGTGAAATCCCTATCTTGTTCTGACCTTAGAGGAAAAGCTTTCTGTGTTTCACCATTGAGTGTGATGTTAGCTGTGGGCTTTTTATATATGGCCTTTACTATGTTGGAGTAATTTCCTAATTCATTGGATATTTTTATCATGAAATGTGAAGCAGTTTCACTGTGCACTGGTTACCAATTTGTCTGAGTCCAGTGAGACAGAACACCCATGTATATAACAAGGTACATGAAGTAGGTTTATTAATTACAGATAAGCAAGGGACAACAGAAGCTTACGTTTCATTGCAACATGAATGTCCCCCAAATCAGGAGAGCTGCCTAGGGAGAATGGAGTATCATCTGCATGTGGCCCAATTGTACCACACCTGAGGGACCCCAGAAATTAGCATGCACCTGGGTTTTAGACCCCTGGGTGATATGACACCCTGGGCTAAAAACACTGAAGGACACTCTGTTTCTAGGGGGCAACTGAAATACAGTCAGACTGTTTCAGCCATTTCATTCTTGTCTGAAGATGTTACATTCCCAGTACATTCTACAGTTATTCTTAAGAACCACAAACAAGAAAATGAAGAAAACTGGATTGGTCCAAGACCACCTGGAGAACCATCCTGCATGGAAAGGTTGTTGAATGTTGTCAGGTTCTTTTCTTGCATCTATTGAGATGATCATGTAATCTTTATCCCTAATTTTATTATTTGGTAGGTCACATTAATTCATTTGTGTATATTGAAACATCCTTGCATACCAGGGATCATTTCCACTTGGTCATTGTATACAATCCTATTAGTGAGCTATTGAATTTGGTTTGCTAGTATTTCATTGAGGATTTTTGCATCTATGTTCATCAGGAATATTGGTCTGTAATTTATCTTCTGTAGTGCTTTGTCTGGTTTTGGTATCAGGTTAATAATGGCTTCATAAAATAAGTTTGGAAGTATTCCCCCTCCAATTTTTTGGAAAAATTTAAGAATGATTACAGTTAATTCTTTTTTATTTGGTTGGTAGAACTCACTAGTGAAGCCATCAGGTCCTGTGCTTTTCTTTGTTAAGAAGTTTTGGATTGCTGAATCAATTTCCTTCCTAGTTATAAATCTGTTAAGATTTTTCTATTTCTTGGTAGGCTGTATGTTTTTATAAATTTATGCATTTCTTCTAGGTTATCCAATTTGTTAGCGTATAATTGTTTGTAATAGTCTCTTAAGATTATTTTTATTCCTGTAGCATCTTTTGTAATGTCTTCTTTTACAGTTTTAGTTTATTTTGAATCTTATCTCTTCTTTTTCAGTCTAACTAAAAGATTGTCAATATAGCTTATGTTTTCAAAACTGTTTTATTTTTTCTATTTTTATCCTCTGTGTTTTGTTTCTGCTCTAATATTTATTTTCTTCTTTTCATTAAATTTGGACTTCATTTGAAATGTTGTTGTTTGTTTGAGATCTTTTTGAATTTAAGCATTTATTGCTATAAACTTCCCCATTAATACTGCTTTTGCTGCATTCTATAAATTTTGATATGTTGCATTTTTGTGTTTATATCTCAAAACATTTTCTAATTTCCCTTTTGATTTCTTTGACCAATTTGTTGCTTAAGAATATGGTGTTTAATTTTCTTTTTTTTTTTTTTTAATTTTCCAGTTTTGCATCTGCTATTTATTTCTAGTGTTATTCCATTCTCATTAGAAAAAATACGTGGCATGATTTCACTTTCTTAAATTTGTTGAGACTTGTTTTATGGCTGGGCATGGTGGCTCATGCCTGTAATCTTAGCACTTTAGGAGGCTGAGGTGGGAAGACTGCTTGAGGCCAAGAGTTTGAGATCAGTCTGGGTAACAGTGAGACTCCTTCTCCACAAAAAATAAAAATATTGGCCTAGTGGTTTGGTGTGCATCTGTAGTCTCAGCTGAGGTAAGATGATCACTCAAGTTCAGGAGTTTGAGGCAGCCGTGAATCATGATGGTGTCATTGCACTCCAGCCTGGACAACACAATGAGATCCTGTCTCAAAAAACAAAACAACAAAAACTTGTTTTTGTGGCAAAAATGTGATCCACCCTGGAGGCTGCTTTGCGTGTACTTAAGAAGACTGTATATTCTGTGTATACTGACTTTATATGGGAGAAGACCCTCACTATTCAGCATGGCCAGATAGTTTGGGGGCCTCTCAAATATTGTGCTAGTCCAAACCACCATCTTTGTTGTGAGTGGTCCCCAGGCATCTAGAGTATGTTGGTCCCATCAGTGTTCTGAGACAAGTGAGATGGAAACCAATTCCTTGAGAACTCCCAGAAAAGTTGGAACATTGGACATCTGGCTCAGCTCTTTCCCTCCCCAAGGAGAATGTGGGAGCTGGCAATTGTTTTGCCCACTGTGTGTGCACTCAATTGGGAGAAGGGCTATGGTGAGTGCTTATGTGGTACTTTAAAATGCCCTCTTTGTTCTCAGTGACCCTAGGCATCAGGAATACACTGGGTTCTATCAATGCTCCTGACAGGTGCGATGGAAGCCAGTCTCTCAGGCAGCCTGTGGAAAAGCTAGTGTTGGATGTAATGTCCAACTCTTTCCCTCTCCAGGGAGAGGCTGAAACTGGGGCTTTCCTCTCATTTATGGGACACTGTGCTAGGGGTAGGAATTAGGGCAAGAAGGTGTCACAAACTTTCCTGTCATCTTTGATGTGGCTGGTTTCTTGATTATTCAGGTGCTAGAGACTCTCAGCTAGTTACTGGGTTTTTCACAGGTGAATTGATTTATTTATTGCTATTGAATTGGTGTGTCTATTGGGGAGAAGAGGGTTAAGGGATTCCTGCTTTGCCATCTTGCTGATATCACTCCTTTCAGAGACAGAATTCTTACTGTTCTCCTTGTGGGCTTCCTTGTTTGCTCTTCACCAGAACTGACCTCCTTTTGGGCATCTAGCTGAATGTGATGTTCACTGTGGGCATGGTGGTGCCTGAGTGTCAGCAGGCAGCCCTGCAATGAGAGCCCAATAATATAATTTAAACTTTCCTTGACTTTTCTTTTAGCTGTGCCTCTTAAACAGTAGAAGGCTGGATATGTAAATCATTCAGATCATTTCTATATCTTAATAGAAAAATTTAGCCTTTTAAATTTATATATACATGCATTTATTGGGACAACTGGTATTTTTTAACTTATCTTACTTGTCATGGTGACATTTGACATTGTAAACACTCCCTTCCTGAAATACTTTCTTTATTGCTTTTTAGAAACCCCAATCTTTTTTTCATTCTCCTCCAGTATTATCAGTTGTTCCTTCTCAGTCTTTTTTTCTGTTTTCATTCCTCATTTATCTAATCTTTAAACATTGTCATGCCTCAGAAATTTATACTTGGAACTCTTTTTCCTCTATAAATACTTTATTCAGAGCTGGTTTTATTCAGTCTCTTGCTTTAAATCCCATTTAAATACCCAAATTTATAACTGAATCCCAAATAACTCCTTTGGTTTCTGGACTCAAGTATGAAACAATCTGTTTGAAATCTTCTTTTTGACATCCTCCACTTAATATATCTGAAAATAGTCTACTGATTTAGACCTATATACTCACCAAGCCTTCTTTATTTCACACTTCCTTCTTGTGACTGCTTCTTCATTTTGGTAAAATATTACTCCATCTACCAAATCTTCTAATCCCTATAGCCAAAAGCTTTGAAATCATCCTTATCACTTTTCTCATACCTCCTCTTGATCCATTAGGAATTCCTATCAGCCATTTCTTCACAATATGCCCATAATCAACCAGTTCTCATTACCTTTACTGCTACCACCCTGATCCAAGCCACAGTCATCTCTTGTCTGGTTGATTGAGATAAACCTAACTAGTCTTCCTTCTTTCACCACGGTTCTTCTGTCTGTTCTCCGTGCAGCAGGAGAAGTAATGTCTTTAAAACATAACTCAGATAATTTCATTTCTGTGCTCACAACTATACAATGTCTTACCATCTCATGCAAATGAAAACCAAATTTTTTACTATAATATACAAATGAATTTAGCTTCCTGCCATGTCTTTGATATTTGGCATCAGCTACCACCCTCTTGCTTATTCCCTCTTTCCAGCCTCACTGCATTTACTATAGCTCTAACATACCAATTATCTTCCTGCCTCAGGTCTTTGCAGCCGCCCATTTCTCTGCCTTGTGTACTAGTATTCCAGGTAACCACATGGCTTATTTCTACACTTTATTCCACGAAGTAGACAAGCAAGTATTTACTGAAGATTCTTTCTGTAATAGCGAAAATTGAAATACAAGGTGTTTCTCAGAGAATGGCTACAGAAACTGTGATAAATCTATAAAATGGAATATTCAGAAGAAAATATGTTAATATCAATAGGTTATCAGGACACATAATTGGGTACCAAACACATTGCAAACTGCTGTGTGCTTGAAAGTTATAGTCAGATAGAAATATATAAATATATATATATATATATATATATATATAGAGAGAGAGAGAGAGAGAGAGAGTATGTATTCATCTGTATGTTCCACAATATTTTAAAATTAATAATAAAAATAGGCTCCAACTTCTTTCTACATCTTTGTCCATTTACTCTTCTTTTATTTTCATTTTGTAAGGGTCTCTATTCAACTCCCAAGCTTATTTAGGCTCTCAATTTCATTCTGTTTTATCTTTTCTAGGAGCAGACAACTATGATCATATTCTCCTCAAATCTTTATCTAACCATCCTTTGTTGTAAGAAATGTCTCCTTATTTCTGAGTTCATTTTGCACCTTTTGAGGTGCTACTTGATATATATAAAAACACACACATATACACATTTGTCTTTCCCACTAAACCTCAATGTCTTGTGAATAGAGAAAATGCCTTACTAATTTTTTAATTTCTTAGGACCTAGCACAAGATATTGCTTATAGTCGACTTCAATACATTACTAAGGACTTATTCTGACATAAATTGGAAAAATCACATTAAAACTTGAATATGTAGTTTGACAAAAGTATTTTAAGATGGTAATCTCTAGTATATGGAATTTGGAGGAAAAAAGAAGTTTACTTTTCTTTTAAAAAAAATCACCATAAGCCTGACAGTTTTTTGCTCTTGACAATCTGTGGGCGGGTCTTCAGGAGAGAATTGGGATGAAGGCTCTGGGACTCCACAGATGAGCTAGTTGGCCTGATGGTTTCAGACCATTAGGAGGCTCTCTAGGCTCTACTCTAAATGAGGAACTTTTCCCTCAATTTCTGAGATAGTTGACTCAGTGAAAAATCGAGAGCATCAGTTAGCAAAGCATCTGCGCTAGTCATATATGAAATGGACAGGGGGAGTCTCCATTTACTCATCTGCGAAGATGTTCTGTGGCTGTGATGGGTGTCACAGAGATGGTCTCCCAAGAAGATTGATCATAGAAATTAGCAAGGGAAATGATAAAGCTGGAAGCTTTGCAGCTTTAATTTTTATGACTCAAACTTCTAAAATATGAGTTTCTATTCTGACTTTGAAATTATTTCAATAATTTTCACCTCCTTTTATACCTCTTCTGAAACTAGAGAAGCAAGAAAAAGGAAATGAGAAGAAATAAGAAAAAAATTATGAAAATATTCAGAAAGAGGATAATAGAGAGAAAAAGAAATAAGAGATAAGGAGAAAAGAAAGATGATACATTTAATTAATTTCAAAATGTGGCCTATGCCTCATATAGTTTCCATGTTGCAAGATTGAAAAGTTCTAGAGATCTGATGCATGACAGTGTGAAGATAATTACCACTACTGAATTCACACTTTAAAATAGTTAAGATGGTAAATTTAATGTTATGTGTTTTTTACCACAATAAAAAATGTGACCTCTACCTCTTGTTCACAGAGCAGGATTGGCAGGTTGGGCTGTAAAGTGAATGGAGAAAGTGCTGGATAAGAGAAGAGAGATGGAAATAAGCTGGGGTGGCCATCATACACATGTGCTGTTTCTCTACCAACCGAAGTCTTGTCGGAGACATTGTATATGTTCATCATGACCATATGTACTATGTTAACAGAATTCTCTTAATTTAATTGTATTGTATTTACTCCTTTAAAGATAATTAAATAAATAATGCATTGGAAGAGATATTCTTTCTTTGTGAGGCTTTCTTATAAATGAAATTATAATCACTTTTCAAATCACATGTCCTGATTTTTTAGCTAAGGTAATTGGGCCATTGACCCTGATAATTTTTTCAGGCTATACTTGATCCAGATGAGGCTCCCATTTGTCTCTGAGGTATCTTTTCCCTTTCTTCACTCCCCTCCTGACATGTCTGATTACTGGGCACTTTAAGTGGAGACAATGCTAAGAGCATAAAAAACCTAGACACTTCTGTGTCTCCAGTCAGCAACGCAGAGCTCAGCAGAGTACTGACATCAGCTACTATGCCAGCACACTGCAGGAAAACTGGAGGAAAATCTCGTTGTTCTCTGATCTCATTGTATTCCACCTCATTTAAGTAACGCATATCTCTTACTTTCTTCTGAGCTATTTGGAAGCCAGAGAAGAGACTTTCTCAAGATAATTAGTTTTCTTTTTAGAAGAAAAGATATCTGCAGGACAAGCTATCTCCATGACCCATGGTTTTCTGCTTTTAATCCTGGAGTTTCTGGCTACTTGACCCCAGATTTATATCTGACCCCAAAATGGGACACCTGACTTGAGCTCTCTCAGCATAGCTTGACTGGTAGCCAGAGAAACTCTTTGGTTAAGGACTAGGGATTGGGGACATTTTTAATCTATCATTTTTTCTCGAATTTTCCTCTTTCTAAGCCAAATGATTGTTCCTCCCTTTTTATGGCCTTTCTTTTCTTTCTTTCTTACTTACATTTTTTTTTTTAAAGCGTATAGAACTACAATCCTAAAGGGCCACTTCATGTGTGAGGAGTAAGGTCAGAATCGATGGTGGATGGAAAATAAAATAACTTGATCTGGAAACCATTATTCTCAGCAAACTGACACAAGAACAGAAAATCAAACACTGCATGTTCTCACTCATAGGCGGGTGTTGAACAAAGAGAACGCATGGACACAGGGAGGGGAACATCACACACTGGGGTCAGTTGGGGGATTAAGGGAGGGACAGTGGGGGTGGGGAGTTGGAGAGAGACAGTATGAGGAGAAATGCCAGATTTAGGTGAAGGGGAGGAAGGCCCCAAATCACGTTGCCATGTGTGTACCTATGCAACAGCCTTGCATGTTCTTCACATGCACCTCCAAACCTAAAATGCAATAAATAACAAAAAAAGAAAAGAATAACTTGATTTGGCAATGTTTAAACATTTCATTAAAACATCTGAATAGAAGGTTAAATTTCTATGGAATGTAATCTATCAATATTTTCTCTTATGGTTTTTGACTTTCATGATTAGAAAATCCATGACCATTCTAAATTTGTTTTACAAGTTTTTTTATTTTACTTAAAGTATTAAACATTTTGTCCTTTAAACTTTATTTTATAACAGGTATTAAGGGAGGCATCTTAACTTATCTGCCAACTTCCAAATGATTGTTAGAATTACACATTTTCCCCAATTTAAACCAAATTTCCATATGTATTTGTATATTTGGACTTTATACTTCATTAATCCGTATTGTGGATTTAAAAAATAGCCTTCTATTTCAATTAGTACAGCATCACACTTTTTCTTACTAAGGAGGAAATTCTCAGTCTGTATTTGAAGGTTTCCTGAAGCCTGAGTTAGCTGCAGTATTGTATTTGGCCTCTAGAGGGAGATGTTACACAAATTGAATTTGATAGCCCAAAACAATCAGATCTTTTTGAAGAAGAGCTTTTTGCTCTGCAGGCTGGGTAAACTCATCCACCTCTCTGTCAGAGTGTCCATTTGGCTGAATTGTTTCCGGAAAAGACCTCCAGAAAATATATTCCAGTTTCTCCACCGCTCAGATATGAAGCCCACCCTCATCTCAGTGCTTGTGATAACATTTACACTCAGTGAGTAAAGCCTCTCTTTAATCTATTTTTCTACAGTCTTCTGATTTAGAATAATGTTAATGAATATTATCCCCAGTCTGTAAGGCTCTTCCTGATTCGCAATTGTTATTATAGGAGGAACAACAGCCCAGAGAGTGACTCAGCCCGAGAAGACCCTCTCTGTCTTTGAAGGCGCCCCAGTGCAGCTGAAGTGCAACTACTCGTATTCTGGGAATCCTGACCTCTTCTGGTATGTCCACTATCCCAAACAACGCCTGCAGTTACTCCTGAAACACATCTCTAGAGAGAGCGTCAAAGGCTTCACTGCTGACCTTAACAAAGGCGAGACATCCTTCCATCTGGAGAAACCATTCGCTCAAGAGGAAGACTCAGCCACGTATTATTGTGCTCTAAGTGACACAGTAGCTGGTTTTGCAAGGAAGCAGAACACAAACCCTTTAGTTACAGGAGCTATTTCTTTGTAAACGCTCTGTATGGCCACAGTGGGGCGTTCTTTCTCCAGATATTAACATTAATTTTGTTCCCTGGATATTATATTATCAGCTGTCAGCTATAGAATTACCTAATAATTTTGTCCAAAAAATTCTCATTATGTACCCTGCTTAAATTAATTTTCAGAATAGTAAATGCATTTATTTTGTCTAGTAGTATTGGAAACATACTTTTGAAATAAAAACTATCTCGCACGGCATAGAAAGTATCATTTTCTTGGTCCAGAGGTCCCATCCAGGATTCTATGGCACAGTCCTACCTCTCCAGCTCCTCTGCTTCCCCGCATGATCCCTGCATGTGGTTGTCACCACACACCTGAGCATAATTCCTTAAAGTGCTCTGCTGTTTCACAGATTCTGATTGTTCATCTTCCTGTATCTATTACCTTTCTTCCCTTGCGTTTCATAGACTGAGATAGGAGTAACTCACTTAGAGTCCAGCCAGGAAAAATGACACCCAGCAATTTGAACAACGAAGTTTAATATAAAGATTTATTAAATAATAATAATAAGTAATAACTGCTAATGGGTAAAAAGAATATAGGAACGCACATGTAAGCAGAAGTTCCCGTCTCTAGGACTAAGGTAGAATCCCAGGAAAGAAACACATTGGAATAAGCATGACCTTACCCCTCCTGCCAAGGCATGATTCAGATCTCACTGGGAGTGGGCAGCTGCAGCTTGCTGGATGGTGGAGAAGTTTGCTGAGGTGCCAGAGAAAAATACTGACAAGTAGAAAAATACCTACCAGGATTCCAACACAATTCATAGGAAGCCTACAGAAGAGTGCTGCTGAACCTGCTTGTGGTGGTTGTGAAATTTGCCAAGAAACCACCTGTCAGGCTGCCATGAACCTTACGGGAGTGGAGGGTCGCTGTGTGTCCCTACCAAGCATGTAGGACAAGAAGTGTGGAAAACTTACCAGAAACAGGTAGAGAAGCGTCATCCTTCTGCAGGGCCCTTCCAGCCCTCTCTACTGACAAAGCTTAATATCAAATATTTAGAGGTTCCAGATCCAGTTCACAAATAAGGTAATGAGGGTGGATTTGGAGCTGAGAGGCAATACACTGATAACTGTCACACCCTATCCCTCAGGCTCCTGATCTTTCATATGCATTCCTTTTTCCTTTTCTTTTCTTTTCTTTTTTTGAGATGGAGTCTATTCTGTTGCCCAGGCTGGAGTGCAATGGTGTGATCTTGGTTCACTGCAATCTCCACCTCCTGGGTTCAAGTGATTCATCTGCCTCAGCCTCCCAGGTAGCTAGGACTACAGGTGTCTGCCACCATGCCCAGATAACTTTTGTATTTTTAGTAGAGACACGGTTTCATCATGCTGGCCAGGCTGGCCCCAAACTCCTGACCTCAGGTGATTCACCCTCCTCAGCCTCCCAAAGTGCTGGGATTACAGGCATGAGTCGCTGCACCTGGCCCCTATGCATTCCTACATGCACATTTGAACTTCCAGACAACGGTGAATTGACATTATGTTTCTACCTAACAAGCTAAAGCTGTCCTTGAACAAGTGAAGTTTTCATTATTTCTCCCAAATAAGACGAACCATAGTCCCAACAACCGCTGTATGAATCTCTGACTATATTAGCCATATCTCAAATTCAGAGGAAGTTCAACTGAATATGCTGTTATGTACAGACTAAATTATAAAGTTAATCTCCAATAATTTACATATAAAAGAATTATGATAAGAAAGAGAGAGAAGAAAATGGCAGCATATACAAAGCAACACCTACATATAATGAGCAAAAAGAAAATACAGAAAGCTACTACATTCCTTGATTCCAGACTTGATCCTGAGCTTCAATTGATATAGACAGTTTCCTTCTCTTGTTACCTGTTTTATATTCTTCTGCCCTCAGCCACATCATCAGTGGATTGGGGTTATTTGCCTGATGGAATGACGAAAATCTCCATTCTCAAAGAGTCTGAGTTCTCAACAGTCCTGCCTTTCAATTTGTTGCTATAGGGATCCCTTAACTTTTACCACTGGGCATTAAAGTGCCAATAGGCACTACTTAAAATATGCCCTGGGATTCAGATGTAGCTCTCTCTATACCTGTTGTATAGCAACATCTCAATTCTCCTTAGAAATTGGTATCAATGACTCCAGCCAGTTTGGTATCAAACTTGGTATCAATAACTCTTTTCTTACTTGTTTGTTCAGAGGCATACATAGGACAAAATGGCCACATAGCAGTGCCATCTTTCAATGCAATTGAACCATTTTGTTTGGTCTCCTGGTAGACATATTCTTCCCTTTAGAGAATAAGACCTTGGAACGAATACAGCTCAAAGTCACAAAGATGGAGGCAAAAATTCTGCCAAAGGGCTACTGGTAACCGGAGTGAGAGAATCCCTTCTCAGGACCGCTTCCTTGGTGTCTGAACCCATGCATTCCGGCTATGAGGGGGACAACACCATATAATGGTTTTTGATGTAAACCAGATACTGCATCTTGTAAGATAGAACACTATCTTTTCAGGGTGTCTTCAAACTAGTGCCACAGCTCAATCAATAAGCCATTCCACATTTCAACAGGCCAGCCACTTGTGCATTGTAAGATAAGTGATAAGACTATATGATTCCATAAGCATGTACAATTTTGCAGTAAAATTAGTTCCTCCATCAGAATAAATACTGTGAGGATTATTCTGACGGTGAATTAGGCGTTCTGTAAGTTGATGAAGAAGGGGTCAGCAGAAGCATAACATACAAGGAAGACAAATTAATATGCAAGTGTGGGTGTCTATTTCAGTGAGGACATATCTCAGTCATCTCTATGATAGAAGAGCAATCAACAGGTGTCTGGGTGGTTCCCTGGGGCATGACATCATGCAAGGAGCTCATTTTAGTCTCTGCGGTTTACAGATTAGGCACTCAGCTGCAGCATTAGCTAAGTTAGCCTTAATAAGGAGAAATCCATGCTTTTGAGCTCAAGCATAACATCCGTCCCTGCCAGCAGGGCCATTTTTTTCATGTGACCATTGAGCAAGCACTGGCATGGCTGGGGAGAATGCTGATAAATCCATGAAGGGCATCATTGTGTCATTATAATAGTTTCTACTGCATTTGTTTTCCCTTGGTCAGTATTCACATTGAGCAAAATTATCTTGAGAGTCTTTGTTCATTCTGAGAGGTCCATTAAGATACCTCTTACCTAAATTCCCTTGTCATCCATCTTTTAAGCCTATTCCTTCTAGGTCTCTTGTCATCCACTAAACCATCAGCAACTCCCCATGAATCAGTGTAGGTCACCACCTCTGGCCATCTTTCACCAGGTAATTTGGACAACCAAAATGTACCACTAGAAGGAGTAAGGACCTCCCCAGGAGGATACAGCATGGATTACAGAAAAAGAGACAATAAGAGAAGTTGATGTCAAAGGAATCTGAGCCACCTACTCACGGAGCTAACTTGCACCTTATGGATCTGCCTCAATGTGGTCTCTTATGTACAATTTCCACTTGATGATCAGTTGCTTCTGGGCATGCCCAACATTACAGCTGATTAGGTCAGACAACACTTGGTTCTTGGTCATCTATTTTTCCTAAATGAGAAATTCAGACTTCATCAAGGTAAACTAGCAAGCCAGAAGCTGTTTTTTAAAGGAGAATAGTTATCTAAAGAAAAGGGAAACTATGCCTCCCAACTACTAGAGGACTATGCTGTGATTCTCCTATTGGTGTTTCCCAGAGTCTCCACAGAGCATTCTTACTTTCCATGGAAACTTTGAATATCATTGTTGGATTTGCTGAATCATAAGACCAATGTGGTGAAATGGATTGTGCTGAAACTGAAATTGTAGAGCCTCCTGTTGCTCTGGTGTCCACTGAACACTGGCAGCTTTACAGATGACTCTGTAAATATGCCAAAATAGCACACCCCCATGTGGTATTGATGGCCTCCAAATTCAAAATAGCCAGTCAATTAGGTGCCTCTTTTTCTGTGGTAGGTGGTGTGGGGTGCAGCAACATGTCTTCCACCTTGGAAGAGATGTCTCAATGTTCTCTGGGCTGTTGAACCTCTAGAAACTTCACTGAAGTGCCAAGTCCTGAAGTTTTGTGGGGTTTATCTTTAAAGGTATTGATCTTCGACATCCAGCTCAGGAGTCTCTTATATTTTGAGCATGTCATGACTTCTGGAGCTGCTCGCCCCCTCCCCGACAACCCTACAATATGTTCTGGTAACCATCACAGTATATTAACACTTTATCTTATCTCCTCTTCCTACTGAGCACAATGTTCCAGAGAAGAGCCATTATGTTATCTCTGGCTTTTACTTAACCTTCTAACACAGTATGGAGCACACAATATGTACACCGTAAAGGAATGCTAAATAAATTCGTTTAGACACATATAAAAATTAGCAATCCTCTGTATGAACGTGTGAGTCGACCTCCACTAATGTGATTTCACTGATTTCTTCAGGGAACCATGTCAAACCAATTAATATAAGCAAACAGTATGTTCATCTGGGCAAACAGATGCCTAAAAGAGTTTGCTTAGTTGGAAAAATAGCTTCCTTATGAAGACAATAGTATTATCGGTAAAACTCACCTCAAGACTTTTGGTATATCCTTCTGCCAATCCTAAACTCATATATCATGAACTTTGCTCACTCCAAACTGGTTCTCAGCTTTGAAATGCCTACATTAAACTGCTTGAGAACAAACAAAACCCTGTAAATATCGCTCCATAACTTACTTATTTGAGATATTTCTAATGTAAAATATAAAAGTTAAAAAATGGAGAAAATATTTGAGAACCAGAGTTCTTAGACATGAACCCAAAAGTTCTTTTATTGAAGGACAATTTATTAATTTTTTCTTAAAAAATTTTTTTCTATGAAAGAAAAAATTGATAAATTGGCCTTCAATAAAATAAAACCTTTGGTATTGTGAAAAGACCTTGTTAATAGAATAAAAGGCAACCTATAGACAGAGAGAAAAATGTTTGTAAATTACACGTTAGATAGAGGTCTTATATCTAGAATAAAGAGCACTCAAATCTCAATGTAAAAATCAAACAAATAAATAATCCAATTAGAAATAGAACAGAGAGTTCACCAAAGTAGAAATATGGGTGAAAAATAAGCAAATAAAAATGTTCAATATCATTCTTCATTAGCAAAATGAAAATGAAAATCATAATGAGGTATCACTATAAACATATTAGAACAGCTAAAATACAAAACAGTAATAATACTAAATGTTGGTGAGTATGTAGAGAAATGGAAACTTTTATACATTGCTGGTGGGATTGTAAAATAGTATAGCCATTCTGGAAAGTAATTTGGCAGTATTTTATAAAATGAAACATGCACTTATCATATGACCACACCATTGTGCATTGAACATCTATCCCAGTAACATTCACATGAAGTCTTATACAACATTCATGGTAGCCTTATTCATAACTGACAAAAACTGGAATCAACCTAAATATTTTTCAGTGGGTGAATGGTTAAATAAACTATAGTAATTCATACCATGGAATAATATGAAACAAAAGAAACAGACTATTGATACATGAAACAACCTGTATGGGTCAATTCCCAAAGGTTACATACAGTTTGATTCCATATATAAAACGATCTCAAAAATAGCAGAACTATAAGAGATGGTTACTAGAGGACAGAGATTGGGGATGGGAGAGTGTTTGTGCAGATAGAGGGTTAGGATGAGAGAAGTCTGTGTTGGTGGTTTTATGAGATAAAACCAAGAACCACACACATGTATGCGTGGACACACACAGAGAAAAGCATGAAAATGGTGAAAATGGAATAATATCTGTAGCCCAGTTAGTGGTATTTGAACAATGTCACTTTCCTGGTATTTATGTTGCATTTCAGTTAGATAAGATGCCACCGCTGGAAGAAGCTATGTGAAGAGTACAAAGGGCTCTATAAACTATTTTGACAGCTTCTTATGGATTTATAATAATTGCAAAACAAATAGGGTACTGTGGCTTCAAAAGTTGCATTCTTTACTATCACCACCAATCTTATCAGCAAAACCACTAAGAACTGACAAGGTGTCAAGCCCAGGGTAGCGGATCCAAATTTTACAAAATTCTAATTTTCCTTTGGAGGCTCAAATATTATCATTGGCAACAATCACTATTAGTTGTTTTCCTTAAAATTGTAGGTTCACACTTTATCATTTTCAAGAACATATCTTCCAGCTACCCAAATCTGTTGTTCTGTCACTCATGCTTTCAAGAAAAAAAAAAAAAAAGAGTTACATGAAAAAACAGCTAGTTTAGCTCACAACTCAAGTAGTGCTCCAGTGCTATCCTCTCCTGAGACACCACTGTGTTAGTGCACCCCAGATGGGCTTTACGCATATGTCCTATATGTCCTATAACATCACACAGAATATTAAAAAGGGGTACTCTCAAGGGTCAAGATTTAATTTTGAAAATTAAATCTTGTGTGAAGACACAAGAAGAAGAAAACCATTTATGAGTCATGGAGAAAGGCCTCAAAAGAAACCAAATGCCAGCACTTTGACCTTGAACTTGCAGTCTCTAAAATCATGAGAAAATAAATGTTTGTTGTTTAAGCCATACAATCTGTGATATTTTATTATGGGAGCCCCGGTAAACGAACACAGTACATTCATAACCAGCCTACTGAGCAGACTGATGTGGGCACATGGCTTGGGCTCCAAGGATTAGAAGAATTATTCCCTAACTTTCACTCAGGATAGACTTATGAAAAAAATAAAAGGAAAAAGTAAGAGTTTCCTTTTTGAGAGTGGTGGTAATTGCAACAAGATGGAGATGAGAGTTTACAGAGTTGGATGGCAGTGGAATTGTAGCTGCATACATTGTCCTGCATGAACAGTTTCGAAGAAACTACATGCAGTATCTGGAGCGCAGGAGAGGAGCCAGCGGGATACTCAGAGGAGTGGTTCTCCGGAGTGATTTTCTGTACTGCTGCTGACTATTGAGTTCGGTTCTGAGGCAAATCCAGTATTCATTAATTCATTCCTTTTCTACTTACTTCAGGCAAGTCTATTTCTGTTGCTTACCAATAAAAATCCTGACTTGTATAAAATCTCATTCCAGGGAAAAATTTTTAGAAGGCAGCTCTTAGATACATGATCCGAGGTTATAGTAACCACAGGGACTCTAACAGTGCTTCTCAGAGGTAGTCTGCAAATACTGGGCACCGACCTCGTTTCGTAGTTGTGTTCGTTCCTGAATTGAATTGTATCTGTTCCTATTCTAAGTTAGAACCAGAATTCAATAAAGGCAGAGACTGGAATAGCTTTGTAATTTCCTCTGAGTGAGCTCTGAACACACATGGCTGGTCCAGAGCACATTCTAGCAGTAGGATGATGTTGCCATCACAAGATGGCAGTGCCTCCCTCTCCTCAGACTAACTTGGCTTTACATCAGCCTGTCTGTGTTGAAAGCAAAGGACTGACCTTGCCTCTGACTGGCTAGGCAGGAACCTGAGACACACCCAGTAAAGAGAGCTTTCTTTTGACTGAGGAGCCTGGCTCCATTTCAGGTCTTCTGGGATTTCAATAAGGAAGAAGAATGGAGCTTCTCCTGGGAGTGTCTTTGGTGATTCTATGGCTTCAACTGGCCAGTGAGTTGGGGTTTTTGGTGATGGGAATGGCAAGTCCAAAGTTTAGAGCTGACAGGACTGAGGGGTAAAATGTTCTTATTAATTTGGAAATGTAATTTGAAAATGCGATGACTGACTCCTGGACCCTCTCCTGTGTTTCTTCCTAGGGGTGAACAGTCAACAAGGAGAAGAGGAACCTCAGACCTTGAGCATCCAGGAGGGTGAAAATGCCACCATGAACTGCAGTTACAAAACTAGTATAAGCAGTTTACAGTGGTATAGACAAGATTCAAGTAGAGGCCTTACCCAACTAGTTTTAATACGCTCAAATGAAAGAGAGAAATATAGTGGAAGATTAAGATTCACTCTTGACACGTCCATGAAAAGTAGTTCCTTGTTCATCGCGGCTGCCCAGGCAGCAGACACTGCTGCTTACTTCTGTGCTACAGAAGCACAGTGTTCACCAGGAGCCTGCAGCCTCTACACAAACCCTGCCAAAGCAGCTTCTTAGAAGCCCTAACAGTGGGTAGAGTTGGTGGTTATGTCTTTCAGTGAAGAAGAATCTGCAAACAGCTGGCAAAGTGTAAGGGGAACCTTTCAAATTCATAATTTTTAAAAAAGCATCTTGGACTAGGGGAAAAGACATGAAAGTTGGAACTGGAAATGGAAATGCCAGGCTTAGTTCTGCTGATCCTGGCTATGTAGGGACATGGTCAGTGTAGCAGCCTTCAATTTCCTCACTTGAAATGAAGGATTTGGATCAATGAGCCCAAAATATTACCTAAGCCCTAATTTTATTAAGGAGAAAAACCAATCACTGGGCACTTGTGGAAGAGGAGGGAGGCTGCTCAGTTTTAGAAGGTCACATTTGTGCAATATGCAGCCCTCCCAAGACATCAGTGGGTCTTTGAAATGCACAAGATGGTTCTTACAATCCTCTAATTCTTATATAAGAAGCAGTAGATTCATTAAGCATTAGAATTGGAAGGGATCCTAGGACTCTCAACCAAGCTTTTCATTTTAATCTGAGGAGAGACACCATTACATAATAAGAGAGACAAAGATCTGAATTTTCAGAGTGACAGTGACAAATATCTGGATCTGATTTCACCATTTATTAGTTGTATGATGCCCAAGCTTCAGTGTCTCTATTAGGTAAAATGGGAGTTTATAAGAAAGTAATAACTTTTTTCCATCCAAAGGAGAGGTATGTGTTTGCCACTGCCAGGTCCTAAAATTCTGTGTTTCAAAAGCAGGCATTTCTAGTATCAAATACATAACAGTTTTTCAGCCATTTATTCTTGCTCCTACTGAGACTGACTGTAGTTTTCTTGACACAGTTTTGATACTACCGAAAGTGTGTTTGTAGAGAAAATTAGAGCATTTGCATTTAGGAGCATGCTTTGGTGAGAAAAGTGGGGGAGTGCAGGGAAAGGTTGTATAGGACAGTGGTTCCCACAAGTCAGACCTTGATCCATCAATATCAGCTATACCAGAATCACTAGAGCACCTTTGAAGATCTGGACTATCAGGCTCAATTCTGGCTTATTCAACCAGTCTCTGATAAAGTCATGAATTTCAATTTTTAACAAATACCTTCAATATATGTAAGAGATTGGCTCAGATTCACATTTTAAAAACCCAAACTGTAATGTTTTTAACAAGATTGAGGTTTTTTTCCCCCTCACATAAAGGAGCTTTGTAATATGCAGGGCTGGTGAAGTTGCTTCATCATGTTACAAAGGAACAAGGGTATTTCTAGCTTGCTGTTTTTCACTCTTAATGTGTCTTGCTTTTATACTTTCAAGAGACTGCCAGAGATTCTCCACTTTACACATCTTCCAGACTGAAAGAAGGAGAAAGTCCAGGGCACTTGTACATGCCGGCTGAGTCCGCCTTTTCAGGAAGCTCTGTCCAATGTCTTCTCCTTACGCTCATTTACTAGTGTTATTCCATGTTCCCACTTCGTCCCATCTGCAAGGGAGGCAGGATATCAGGATTATTATCTAAGTATGTTTCCATTCACATCAAAATTGGGGTTCCATTAGTAAAAAGGCAATAATGAACATTTTACAGACAATCAGAAGTTTCTGCCAGACCCTCAGTTTAGGGCATATTAGAACTCATACGATAGTTTTGGACCATAGTTATTTTTGAATGACCACATCCAATGTATTTCCAAGTTCTATTGAGTGTACCACCTATTAGGTTTTGCAGAAGACATCACAACCTCTATAACCTAATTGACCTCCATACCCTAATTTAAAATCCTCCCTAATCCCTTGCTCCTCTGCCCCCAGCACACTTGACAGACCCCATCACTTCTCAGTATAGTCCTTTGTACATGGTGAGGGTGACCTTTTTTGAGTGCAAACTTGATCCTGTCAACCTTCCGGGTCCTCATTTGTTCTTAGAGTAGAAAAAAACGGCTTCATGTGATTTACAAAACCTTGCATAATTTAGGCTCTTAAGGCTTCTCCAGTCTCTTTTCACAATATGCTCCTAATTTATTTTTTCTTCAATACTCGTCCTATCTACGTTTCCTGAAAGCCCTTTGTTTGTCTTATATAACCCCCTCAAAGTGATTTTAGGGTACTTTCTTACTTTTTAAAAAATTCTTTTTTCTTCCCTTGAGAGTAAAACCTAGTGAATTCCTATTTCTTCTTGTACATCTGCTCAAGAGTCAGTAACAGAAGAAATCTCAATATGCTCTCTTAGAATCTCGGATCTCTGCCTTTTTAAGTGTGCAACTTCTCCTTTTATTTCTTTATTTTTTTTGGATTTCTTTTCTTTTCTTTCTTTTTCTTTTTCTTTTTTGCATTTTAGGTTTTGAGGTACATGTGAAGAACATGCAAGACAGTTGCATAGGTACACACATGACAGTGTGATTTGCTGGTTTCCTCCCCATCACCTATATCTGGCATTTCTCCCCATCGTATCTCTCCCCAACTCCCCACGCCCCGCTGTCCCTCCCCTATTTCCCCCAACAGACCCCAGTGTATAGTGCTCCCCTCCCTGTGTCCATGTGTTCTCATTGTTCAACACCCGCCTATGAGTGAGAACATGCGATGTTTGATTTTCTGTTCTTGTGTCAGTTTGCTGAGAATGATGGTTTCCAGGTTCATCCATGTCCCTACAAAGGACACGAACTCATCGTTTTTGATGGCTGCATAATATTCCACGGTGTATATGTGCCACATTTTCCCTGTCCAGTCTATCATCGATGGGCATTTGGGTTGGTTCCAGGACTTTGCTATTGTAAACAGTGCTGCAATGAACATTCGTGTGCATGTGTCCTTATAGTAGAACAATTTATAATCCTTTGGATATATACCCACTAATGGGATTGCTGGGTCAAATGGAATTTCTATTTCTAAGGCCTTGAGGACTCGCCACACTGTCTTCCACAATGGTTGAACTAATTTACACTCCCACCAACAGTGTAAAAGTGTTCCTATTTCTCCACATCCTTTCCAGCATCTGTTGTCTTCAGATTTTTTAAGGATCACCATTCTAACTGGCATGAGATGGTATCTCAATGTAGTTTTGATTTGCATTTCTCTAATGACCAGTGATGATGAGCATTTTTTCATATGTTTGTTGGCCTCATGTATTCTTTTGTAAAGTGTCTGTTCATATCCTTTGTCCACTTTTGAATGGGCTTGTTTTTTTCCGGTAAATCTGTTTTAGCTCTTTGCAAATTCTGGATGTTAGACCTTTGTCAGATGGGTAAACTGCAAAAATTTTTTCCCATTCTGTTGGTTGTCGATTCACTCTAATGACTGTTTCTTTTTCCATGCATAAGCTGTGGAGTTTGATTAGGTCCCATTTGTCTATTTTGGCTTTTGTTGCCAATGCTTTTGGTGTTTTGTTCATGAAGTCCTTGCCTACTCCTATGTCCTGAATGGTTTTGCCTAGATTTTATTCTAGGGTTTTTAAGGTGTTACTGCCTGTATTGCTACTCTATGTGCTCCTTAAGGGCAGGGACCATTATCTGTGGTGCTCAGCCTTGAATCCATCATACCAAAGTATCTTAAGCACTAAGATAATCAATTTCCCTCTTCTTCCTATTAATTTATTTAATATGCCACCTTTATTTTAAGCCTCCTTAAAGAGCTATAATAGTGTTGTAGTTGAAGAACAACAAGAAAATAGAACTGAGTTTTTCAAACTGCAATCCATGGATATTTGGAATTGTATGAACAAATCGTGGGTGTTTAATCAGGGTCAGAAAACTATGGTTCAGCATTCAAAACAAGCTGCCACCCGTTTTTGTAAAGTTTTATTGCAAAACAGCCATGCCCATCTATTTACACTCTGCATATGATGGCTTCCTTGCTATAACAGCAGAGTTTAGTACTTGCAAAAGAGAGTGTATGATTTCAAAGCCTAAAATATATACTATTTTCCCTTTTATAGAGAAAAGTTAACTAATCCCTCAGGCATAGAAATTAAATGAGAATTTTTAGATTTGCAATTTTCTGTGTGATTAGGACAAAATAAAATAAAAAGGTGTATTTGTAATCATCTAGATAACCAATAGAATAGTCCCCTTGATTTTGACGATTTATGTCCTTTTTACCAAATTAAGGGCCAGTGGGATAATAATACTTTACAAATGAAGACATTGCAGCTGCCTAAATGGTGAAAAGTTTTCAGAAAATTTTGGTTATGATACAGCACACAGCACATAGTACTACAGATATAGCACGTGGTACTACAGATAGGCCACACTCCCAAGAACCTGCAATGAAAGAGGATGTATTGCAAACATTCATTGTTTGTATGTATCAATATGCAATTCAATAGACATAAAAGTAGCAGTAAATACAAAACATATTTTTTTTTTTTAGTGATGAATTCTTGGGTGCTTCATTAAATAATAAAATTGTATAATGGTGACTAACATGAATATTTCTGAATAGGAGAAGTGAAGAAAAAAATCCTTGTAATCATTACTCACAGTAACTCAGACAACAGTACATCAAGCTTCAAATAACTTTAATCAAGTCAGTTATTCAACTATACACATCCATAGCTTTCTTTTAATAAGCCCACACTAACCCTTTAGTTTCAGTGAAGAATCATTTCTCACACTAATGTATTAATTAGAATTTTATTGATTTTATATATTTTTGCATTTTTGTCTGATTTGATAATTGTATAAAACCTATGAGCTTAAAAAGTTGATATTCAATTCTATTGTTGGATATACGAAAGCACCATAATATTAAGAAACAGTCAGTATGAGAGTGGCCCCTTATAAGAAGACCTGCATCTTACTTGATTTTCTAAAACACACTGAATGTACCTGCTACCAGGTCCTGGATCTGCTTTTAAATGAAGCCAGTAACACCAGGGACCTAAGATGCATCTTCCCACAGACTGTCCTTCATCAAAGATAATTTTGCCCACGAGACACAGCCATTCATTCGTTTATTTTTTTTTCCACCAATTTTAAAGTTTTTGTTTTAAGCGTTTCCTATGAACTAAAGGCCTGGAAAAAGGGCTACTGATTCAATTTCTGATCTCAGGAGCACCAAGTGCCGCTTGAGAAACGGGACAGAAATGACTCCGATATGATGTGGTAAGGACAGAAAGTATGGTGAGAAGAAAGGTGAGCACTAACTCAGCTCGGAAGACGGGAGAATGTTTTCACATGGAGGTGATGCATTGGTTTTCAAAGAATGAACAGGAGTCGTCCAAGTGAAGGGGAGCGGGGAGAGGGAAGGGCATTCTAAGCAAAGGTGATCACCCCCTGGTTTCGAGGGACCAGTGGGGAATATGCCGAGAAGAAATATCACAATATATATATTTTTATATTCTCAGGATATCCTAAGATGCCTAAAACTAAATTACCACTTGGTGTGACCACATTAGATGCGGGACTGCGGAGATTTAAGGGAGTCCTATTGCTCTGCGCCTTAAAGAAGGTAACAGAAATCACCCACACGGTGAAGTCAGCAGAATGTTTGATGCGCCTTCCTCGATTCCCACCCTTCACCTTGGACACTGTTTTCCTTCTATGTCTCCAGCTTAAGCCGCACCGCAGGGTGAAAAAGCATCATCCCGAGACGCAGCGCAGGCTTCAGCGACAGCGAAGAGCCTCAAGAGGGCGCTGCTCCCTTCAGGTTGTGGTTTGACAAATTTCATCTTTTCTTCCTGCGCACATCTCTTTGTTCCAGCCTGCGGCCTGATCTTGTAGAGCAACCTGCCCGGTTAACACGTGAGTCAAGATTTTGTAGAAGATCCCACCAAAGGATTAAGAACATAAAGAAACATACCTCTTCGTCTGGGGTATCTCTCAACAAAACCTTCTACTTCTTCTCAGCCAGCCATGCTGTCTGCTTCCTGCTCAGGACTTGTGATCTTGTTGATATTCAGTGAGTAATGTTTACCCAGAACTTCTGAGATGTTCTATTCCTTAGCTTTAGGATGACCTTTCACCCCTTCCAAATTGGAATCTATGTCTCTTCTATTGCCAGTATAACAAAGCCTTTTCTTTTTTAAAGGAGGGACCTGTGGAGACTCGGTGACCCAGACGGAAGGTCCAGTTACCCTCCTTGAGGGGGCAGCTCTGACATTAAACTGCACTTATCAGAGCAGCTATTCAGCTTTTCTATTCTGGTATGTCCAGTATCTAAATAAAGAGCCTCAGCTCCTCCTGAAAAGCTCAGAAAACCAGGAGACGGACAGCAGAGGTTTTCAGGCCAGTCATGTCAAGAGTGACAGTTCCTTCCACCTGGAGAAGTCCTCGGTGCAGCTGTCGGACTCCGCCGTGTACTACTGCGCTCTGAGAGGCACAGTGGGAGGGACTGCAGTGAGAGCCCAGCACAAAACCCCGGGGCCTGGGTGTGAGCCGCTTTGGGAGGGGGCATTGTTTTCCCTCTCCAGGGTTCTATGCTGGAGGCTTCCTCCAAGTATTTCCAGCTCTGATTCTTCAGTGCCAAGGAATCATGGAGATCTTGGATTCCTCCCTACAGAGGAATTGGGGGAGGAACAGTCTAAAGCAGAACCTAAGCTCCGTTTTCTAGAAATGCCTCTGTCCTCAGCCCAGATATCTCTTCTTTTCCCAGATGGCATACATTCCTGATAAGTGACATTAACTTTGCTACGTGACAGTTCAGTTGGTCTATGGTGAAATACTTGATAACCTGTTTATACAAACTCTAAGGGAAAACAGTTCATGGACTAATGTGCCACCTTGAATCTACTCCCCTGTGTTTACAATTGAGACCAAGGTTGTTTGTCTTGCTGAGTTTCACCTGCAGAAACCCCATCTCCAGTGACTGCGGCATTGATCCTCTCTTCCCTTGACTTTTCCATCTCTTCTGATTGCTTAGAACTTCTGCTACCTGAGTAAGTTCTACGAGGAGAGCGTCCTGCTGAGAGGTTTTACTTATGTCATCGGCACCGTGGTTTCTGAACAGACCAGTCTGTAAAGGCCGTGTCCATGGCATGTCATGCCCACACTGCTTACACCGCTCCGCGCTGATCTTCCTGTTGGCCTGGCAGCTGTTTATTGTAACACTAAATCATGACCTGGATTTCTGACTTGAGGACCTGGTTTATGAGAAGTTCTGGATTTGGGACATGACTTTAACTGCAGGAACTAACGTGTTATTTTTATCATTGCATTTATGCCCGTGAACCTTCTAAAGTGCATCAAATTTAGCAGCCAAGAAAGACTGTTTATAAAAAGAGGAGAATGAACATGGACACTTGTTCACTGGGACCCCAGATGGATAAAATAATCTCATATTTCTCCACATCAAAGAGCACAAAACAGAAATGTGGGCCCCTCACTGAAACTCTTGGGGATGTAGCTCACCATGAGAAACTTTTCCTAATATTCTGGAGCTCTGTGAGCCTTGTTTGTCTTTTATCTATCCTGCATGATTCTGTGAGTTTTACACATAAAGATAAGGGTTTTGTGGGGCCTGATGCTTCTTTGATTTCTGGGGCTCTCTTTAAGAAAAAGAAAATTAAATTATAAATATATGTTTCTAGGTTCTGGGGTAGAGAGGGTCCCTAAAGTCAAAGCCTAATATACTTCGTGGTAAATCTGCATTTGGGGTTCCATAGAGATCGTCTTCTTTAAGACTGAAATATTATAATAGTCTTAGTTTGCCCCGATATTGGGAGGTTCCCTAACCCCCAGTCCTCTTTTCCACAGCAGCACTAGAATCACTTTAGCCATCATTAATACGAGTATCTTCACTTCTATCATACAAAAGTAGCATTATTAGCATATAATTTGCATACCTCAAACTGCATCCTTTTAAGTCTGTAATCCAGTGGTTTTAGTATATTCACAGTTATCCAGTCATTATTGTGATTTAATTCCAGAACATTTCACCACCTCACAAAGAAACTCTGTGCCCACTAGCAGTCACCCCCATTATTTTCTTACCCTAGCCATAAATCAAATAAAAATATGGATTTATGAAGAATTATAACCCAAAATTTTGATGAACCTAGTCTTATGTAAATATAGGACCTCTCATGAACCTGTATCTAGAGGGATGAAACGTAAGTCCTGATATTTAAGACTGCAAGGAGTTTCATTTCATGACTGTGATGCAAGGGACAAAAGCCAGTGGAGAATGAGCGCTGCTGGTGTTTCAACAGGATTTCTATTGTTTTTGGTAATGCTCTGGTTACGAATTATATATTTTTGGGTTTTTTCCTATTCTAATCTCCACCATAATTAATGTGTGTGAATTGGACTAGCAGGGGGATTTTCAGGAACACACATATTGAGTTATAACAGAAACTCCTGTATCTGAGCAGTGAGTAGAATTTTTGGAATTTATTTCTGTTTACACACAAAAATACGTGTGCAAATAAGCATGTATGTATTTTTCTCTGCTGTTATTTGACATGGCAAACACTGAACAGATTTTGTGACTCAGGAGATATGATGTTAAATCATTTATTAACAATAAACTATTTCTTATATAACTTTTGCTGGATTCTGTGACTGGCAAAGTAGTAACAAAGATTGAGACAAAAGTTTTGCCTTCCTTCTAGAGAGTGAAAACTCTGTGTGGTTTTTGCACCTTGATTTTATCTAGAGAAAAAGACATACATAAGACCAAAAGGTGCATAACTATATCATCCCATGTATTCGCTATGGTTCATAATAAATTGTAAGTCTCACATTTTTTATCAAAGATGAATTAACTAACCACAATTCAACTTTACCATTGTATATTTCTAGTCCAGTAAGCTATATTGAGACAAAATTGGCACTTAGGATGGTCTAGCATCTTCCATCTTACACAGGAATCATGTGACATGGCACAGTCAAACTCATCACATATCGGGTAACTGTACTTCCTGTAAAAGGCAGAAGCATCACACAGCCCAGCAACTTTGCTAGTACCTCTTGAGTGCAAAGTGGAGAATTAAGATCTGGATTTGAGACCCAGCACGGAACATTTCACTTGGGAAGACCTACGAACATGCTGACTGCTAGCCTGCTGAGGGCAGTCATAGTCTCCATCTGTCTTGGTAAAGATGACCACCAGCACAGGACTCAGCCTCCTGTTAGCTTGGAATGATATGGAGAGAGGCAGATCTTTGTAGTCTAATGAGGCTTAGAAAGAAGGGGTAATGGGCAATGGAATCAGAGCACTAGATCCTAAGCCACTTAATCTGTTTTATCCCCAGGGTTACAAATAAGGGATCGGTCTATTTTTTTTTCCTATTTTCTGCAGGATCCAGTATGGCCCAGAAGGTAATTCAAGCTCAGACTGAAATTTATGTGGTGGAGAAGGAAGATGTGACCTTGGACTGTTTGTATAAAACCAGTGATACTACTTACTACTTATACTGGTACAAGCAACCACCAACTCGAGAAATGATTTTCCTTATTCGTCAGAACTCTTTTAATGAGCAAAATGAAATAAATGGTCGGTATTCTTGGAACTTCCAGAGATCCACCAGTTCCTTCAACCTAACCATCACAGCCTCACAAGTCATTGACTCAGCAGTGTATTTCTGTGCTCTGAGTGAGGCCACAATGAGATGGGTGCCTGTGGGAGCCCTACAAAAACCTCAACAAGAGATAGGCCTCCTGGGGAGAGACTCCATCACAAACAGGAAGAAGCAAGGAGGGGCTGTGTCAGCACAGGTGGTTTGGCAGGGAAACCTGAGTTCAATTCATGTCCATTGTCTAGATATATCATTTATTAGAAGCATGTGTATCTTCCATTCTTTAGAATAGAGACAGAATATATAGTGCATATTTTTATATCACATATAGAATTATGCAACAAAAGGTGCAATAGCAATATATTAATCTTGTGTTGCTTTTGTTGAGGGTGGAAAATTATCCAATTATCTTCAGACTAAATGGATTATTCCATTGATAAGCTGTTAAGTTTCCAGAATCATTCATACATTTATGCATTAATTATTATCTAGAATGCTTTAATCTAAGTATCTGTTATATAAATATCTGTCATTGATTTTTCTTAAGAATGGTATCATTACTCAATGAGGTAGAACAATCAAATTTAGACTTCTTTCCTGATGTACAGCAACCTCTTGTACATCAGAATAGATGTGAAATGTTCCCCAAATTTCCTTTCTCTGGCTTCTCTTTTTGTGACATGATTATGATTTTTTAAAAAGTATCTAAATAGTTTGCCCTCATTTAGAGGCTGCCTACAAAGAGAGCTGTTTAAGGTGGGAACTTGTCCTAATCTATTGAATATCTTGCCTTCACCCTTTCCCCTTTGAGTTCTGGTCAGTTTGAAGCTGAGAGGTAGTTAGGGCCAGAATTACAGCTGCCATGGTGACCAGAGCCCAGATGGCATGTCCAGTGCCTACTTCCTGTCCAAACATATATTTTTCCCTGGCTCTTACAACAGGTGCTCAGGAACAAGGATTTTTATTTCTTTTGCTCACACAAGTTTTTATAAACCTGAGTTTTCCACATTAAAAGAAGACATCAGATTAAAAACTGGATTTCTATCTTACCTATAAACATGGGAAGATCTGGGAACATTACACTCCCTAGGGTAGAGGTCAAAAGTTCTGTTTAGACACATAATGGCTTTGATGTATACGTATTTTATTTTTAACATTTATGCAAATTTACTATTCATTTCATGGTATGAATTCATTTAAAAGTAAAAATTTAAATTATTAGTTACAAGACATGAACTAATCTTCAAGACCACCTGTTTTCCCTCATGATTTTATGTATCACATATGTATTCCAGCTTGAGAAACGTAAGTGTAGTTTATTCTTAATTCAGAAGATATTTGTAGCTATAGTAAGCATTGGAGAATGATAGTTAATAAGACAGACATGGTTCCTGCCTTTATGGAGGTCATGATCTAGGGGGCTGTATCCAATATAGAATGGCAGGCAGAGGGAACTAAAGTTTTATACAATCTATGTGACCTTAAGAAAGTTATAACTCCCCTAACCCTGTTCTCTCATTTGTAAAACATAGAGATTTAATTAGGCAGTTGCTATTGAATAATCCTTTCCAAAATTTTACTAGTCTCACAAGAGCATACAGGCCACTGCCTTTTTGAGTGTCTAATACTTATGAACTACCCCTCTTTTTGGGGGAAAGAACATTAGTTGTTATAGATGTATCTATACTGTTCCACATGTTGCATGATAATGTAACGGTAGGAGAGGAGAGTGGCTTGGGAAGTCACCTGCTTTCCATACACAGAAACTACTATTCTGTGTATCCAGGTAGCAGAGGAAGAAGGAGAGGAAGAGGGGGAAGGGCAGAAAAGAAAGAAGTATGAGAAGGAGGAGGAGGAAGGGGAGAGGAGGAGGGAAGAATGAGGGACAGAGAAGGAGGGAGGGAAAAAAAAAGCAAATATTTTTATTTGAATTTGAAGTTATTGTTTCTTTTACAAGGCATTAGACACACTTTCTTTCCTCAGCTTGAGAGAATGAGAAAAATTAGAAGATTCCCATTTGACAAGCATGCGGTCACGCTGAACTTGGACTAGCTGGCTGAAACTCCAGAGGACACAGCTCCTCCTGTTAAGTTCTAAGGCAGGTCAAGAGATATATTTTCTAGTAATTCCAGTTGTCCCTTGTAAAGCTAATATAATTCATCTGTTCCTAAAGAAACTAAGAGCATTGTAACTGGGAAAGGTTGGTTCAATATTAGAGCTCTCTAGAGCTGAGTAGCAAATGCAAATGCTCATAGGTGCCTAGAGTAGAATGAAATGAGTGTGGTTGTCCAAGTGTATCAAACAGGCAGGCCTGATAATTTTCCATTAGGCACTGGGTCTTGGCATCAGAGGATAAACAAAAACGATGCAGTAAACCTTATGAAGAATAAGTAGAGTGGGTGTAAGTAGAGTGGGTGTCCTGAAAGGTTATCCAGAGATTGAAGCTTTGTCATTTTGCCCGAGTCCTATCTAAGTCAGGCTACAAGCTGTTAGATGTAGACAGGCCAATGCACAAGAGCTATAATACAGAATGCCTCTTGATCAGGGGCTGAGGAGATGAAGCCATCATAGCCTGCAGGACAGCTGAGGCTTATTTCAGCCTCTGTGAATAAAGTCAGTGATAATGACCATATCGTTAGGCGTAGCCCTTGTTTCTTCCTAATGATTCTCTTCAGGGAAGTTCTTCAGGTGTCCCCTGAAATTAGTCACCCTCATACCCCACATCACAGAGCCTTTGATCTTGCATATGGTGGATGTCTTCACTGAAGAACTGTTCCAGTATCCCTGGGCTAAAGTTTGACTGAGTTCAAATAAAGCACATTGCACACACACACAGAGCTGGTCAAGCTAATGAGCTGTCCAGGGTCCTTAATCACTTGGCTTACACAACTTCTGTTCTGGATCTGATCTATTTTTTTTATAAAAGAATGAAAGCAAATATTGAGCACATAATATGTGTGATACAATAATTTCTGAACCTTACCTTTTCTTTCTGAACTACATGTAGTAGTTGCCTCCTGCCTGACCCCTAGTACAACCTACTTACCAGCTACATCCTTTGTGTGTTTGCCATCATTTCTGTCTTATTCCAGACAATAAGATACAAGTTCAACAGCTTGGTGCTGCTCCAACCCCAAATGGTAGCATTACCACTGATTTTTTCCACCTCATTTCATAACTAAAGTTTCCTTTTCTTTGGAAAAGAGGAAAGGTTCCCACTAGAATTGGATACCCTTGGGAGTGAACAGTAAATTGTCAAATGTGTACTCTCCCAGAAGTAGAGTAGAATTCTTAATGACACTGTCTTTATTCCACAACCTCCAGTCTCTTGTCAGAACTTCCAGTGGGGAAAAATTAGGTGGACTTGAAATAGTAACTTAATCTAATATACTTCCCACAGAAGTGAAAAATAGCTTTGTTTTATTCACTGTATTTAAAAAAATACTGCCCTCTAGATCCAATGAGCAATTTATAGTAAGTACAAAGGACAGCAGAACGTATTAAACCCATCACAAGTATACAGTAAGCAAAATTTATTGTATGAAAAACTCTGCAAGACAAACAGCCTGGGTTTTTTTTCTTCCCACAATAAGCTACAAAGAATGAGTGAGGGGATCTACAGAATAAAGGAGGCTTTAAAAACATATCAACCAGAACTGTGGCTCTCCCAGTGCCCCATGCTCACACCATGTAGAGGTGCAAGCAGGCGAAACCCCAGCATGCCAACTTGGAGGGGGACCAGGGTGAGCAGCAACTGAATCCAAAGTTCACAGATGTGGCCTGAATGGTGCCAGTGGTGGGGGCCCGGGATGCTCCAATGGATCACCAAGGGAACGATGATGAAGCACATGAGGACAAAGCCACGTAGTAAAATGGCTTCATCGGGAGGAGATGGATACCTGTGAGAGATACTGTGCGGAGTTCTTTAGCATCTCTGAGTTCTTGGAACATAAGAAAAATTGCACTAAAAATTCCCCTGTCCACATCAGGAATGACAGTGAGAGGCCATGACAGCTCTCTGGAGCCGGACTGAGTGACCAGCCACCCAGTCCAAGTAGTAAGGATGGCCACAGGGAGAACAGTGGCAGTTCAGGGGACATGAAAGAGAAGCCGGGTGTGGAGTCAGACAGTGATGGCCTTGCCACCCATACCTAAGGAAATAAGCTATTTATCCACAGGCAAAGTGGCCAACACTAATGTGCCCCTGCAGGCTCTTTGGGGGCACCAAAGTGGCAGTGATTCAGTGGAGTGCAGGTGCACTGCCAGCCTAGGCCCAGTGCTAACAGCATCCTGTGGGTCCTGCAGCAGAGCTTATATCTGCAACAGCAGCAACAGCAGATCCAGATCCACATCACCAAGCAGTTCTACGTTGAGGTGGACACGTGGGCCTCCCATGTCCTCCACTGAGGCAGGGAAGGTGCTGACACCCTGAAGACCTTGGGTGGCCACATGTACCAGCAGGTTTCTGCAGCTGTGGCTTTGTTCAGCCAGAAGGCTAGAAGCCAAGGTCTGTCTTTAGGTATCATGGCGACAGGCCAATATGCCACACGCCAATATTCCTTCCACCTCCAACACTCTTCCCCAGGGTTGATACCTTGTGCTCTGAAGTTAGATGGGAAAAGGGTGCTCCCTTCCCTTCCCTGTTTAGGATGATATCATGTTTCCCCTACTGAGTGCTTCACTCCCTCAGACTCTGGGCTTGGTGCTCTTCCAGAGTCCTTTCTCCACTATGGTGTTACACTCAACTGAGAAAGGGAAAGGAAAGCCACAGAACATCTTCAAGCACACGTGTCAGTACTCTAGCAAGGTTTCTGGGACTGATAGCTTCTCGTAGATCCACCTCTGCTCCCACACTGGAGAGACTGTTCATGCGCTCTGTCTGTAGTCATTGCTTCACCACCAAGGGCAACCTCAGGGTGTGCTTTCACAAACACCTTCAACGGAAGGTGAACCCCCAGCTGTTTGCTGAGTTCCAGGATGAAATGGCAACAGGCAATGGCAACCCATATGCACTCTGTACCTGCCCCCATAGATGAATCGAATCTATCTTTAGATAGCAAACTTGTCCTTGTAACTTCCTCTCTGGGGCTACCTCAGAATCTCACTAAGAGACTAACCCTGCGAACCTCATGGGTGGCTGTTACCCATTGATCTGCAGCCCAGGCCTTCTGCAGAAACAGAGGGCAGACCCACACTCCCTGAGGTGGGGACAACTAATAATTCACCAAGGATTCGTGGTTTCTAAGTAAGTGGGATCCCCAGCCAGGACCAGAGATCCTAAAATTGCTACAGCTGGTTGCCACTGACCTCATTTTCTAATGATTCCTAAGCTCTTTCAAAATGTATTACTGCACACGCACCCACATACCAGGGAAAGACCATTCCGGTATAAGATTTGTGGCTGAGCTTTTTCTACCAAAGGCAACTTCCAGACACACCTTGTGTGTGTGAGCTGAGAGCAAGCCACTGCACTCCAGCCTCGAGTTGCAAGACTGCAACTCAAAAAAAGAAAAAAAAAAAAAAAAGAAGAAGAAGAAAAGAAAGAAGAAAAAAGAAGAAGAAGGAAAATGTGAACAAATTTACCATTTTGGTTGTGTTTTTAAAAAGTGAAAATTTAGTGATATGTAATAAAATAACCAAAACCAATATAATATAAGATTTACAAAATATATGAATGGGTTTAAATATATATATATGAATGGGTAAATGTAGCTGGGCATAAATAAAACAAGACTGACCAAGAATCAATATTTGATGAACACAGGTGATGGGTACATGGGGTTTCATTGTTCCATACTCTATACTTTTCTATATATTTGAGAAATTTTCCTTAATAAAATTAAAAATAGAAATTGGCTAGATTCAAATCCTGTCATCTCCATTGCAGCACACAATGATATATTCTTTAACCTGTTGATCCCTCAGTTTCCTCATCCATTAAATGGTGATGATAGAATTTGCCTCATGAAGTTGAGTTGACAATTAAATTATATACATATACTTATATGTTTAAATTAAATAATACCTGACTTTACCCAGATACAGTTTTTGCACAGTACATAGCATGGCATGTTGATGCAGTAGAGCATCAGTTTGTGACAGCCAATGCTCATGTCAAGGGTGAAAGTTGCTCAGGGCCTACATGAGATTTTCAATCATGTGCTAGTTTTATAACACCACACTGCTTCTTGACCTGTTTTTCAAAGGAAAGAGCCAAAACTCATTGTTATCTGGGCACTGCTTGAAAATCACCCCCACAGGGGCCTCCAGGCCCTCCAGTAAATATCCCTATTTACAGCTGTCCCCCACCCCCCGCCAGTACCCACCCTGCTGATAAACCTCAGGCCCTATCAGAGAAGCTGCACATGGTTGATATATAACATAAAAGTGTATTCAGGGAGCAGGCAGGGATGCTTCAATTCCCCTAGCTAGATAATTAGAGGTACATTTTCTTATTTCTCATATTTGCTAACAGACCAAGAAGAAATGCTCTAAGATGTAATCAATATTCACATCAGCCTTCAAACCAATTTGGTTTCAGTCTTTCACACTATTGAAATAAACAACCCAGTGAAGTCCCACACATTAAGATAAAATAACAAAGAAATGGCATTTTCCCCTTGAGCAAATATACACCTAAAAGATGACTTGTGAAGCAGTAAATATAGGTTATGGAGATTTTTCTCCTCTTACTCTGAGAGTATATAAACACTTTTAAAATATACTTTAAATATTATTGATTGCTGAATTAATATATTTTGTAAGATAAGGTAATTATTGACACAGAAGATATTCTCATCCTGTATTTAGTTTAAATGCAAGCTGTCACGCAATTGAGAGGAGATTTACAACTGTTCCAGGAAGCTAGGAGAAGGTTTCATCCACCCCAAAGCACAGACACCTCCTCACTCTTCTGCTTGTTAACAGAAATATGGATGACACTGCGTCTGGTCACAGATTTGTGTCTGTGCTTAAATTGTCCCCATTGCACAGAATGTCCTTTTTCCATCTCCACAGGCTAAACTGTCTCAACCTCCTATGACTGTATTTTTTGAAAGGAAAGCAGGTGAGAAAAGACATCTGCTTTGCTGGTTGATAGTCTAGAAGATGTGGCCTAGACACTGAATTATTGCCATTTCATAATTTGTAAGAACAACTATTAAAATGCAGAGTGGTCCTAGAAAATGTATAGTCACCATTCTTATCTTACAAGACCTAGCTGTCCTGATGCAAACATACAATGTGTGTAATCTTTCCTTTTAGACAGACCTTTCAGGGAGTCTGGCATTCCAAAACTATCTTTATAATGATAATAAAGACATTATTTTCCTTTTTTACTTTCAAAGTCTTGCAGGCATATATGCAAGGTTTCCAGTCTACATGATATGTGATAAGGTCATCACCCTGATGGTTAATGGAATATAACTCTACCTCTATCTCTATTCCACATAAACAAAACCTCTTTAGAGTCTTCTTGTAATCTCTGAGTAAAACTATTAAGGGTTCCTGAGACCAACAAGTTTGAGAACAGATGGTTCACAGACTACAAATTCAGTTTATCACAAATATGACTTTGAATAATATTTGACCACTTCACACACAGTGTAATAAACTTACAGCATTTCACCTCCTTTCTCTGTGCTATTGTTGTCAACACATTTTTGTTCTGCATAGGTTAAAAGCCCCACAATGCAGTTTAATGGTTTTTCCTTTAAAAGATTATCTTTTAAAGTTTTTCTTGGCACTTTAAAGTTCTGTTCTGAAATACATTGTCTCTGATGAAAAATTGGCTGTTATTCTTTGTTTTGACGCCCTGAACCTAATGTGTTTTTCCCTATCTTTCTATCCTGCCACCCCAACTGCTGTTAAAATTTTCCCTTTTATTACTGGTTTTCAGAAACTTGATTACAATGAGCCTTGGGGTAATTTTCTCTATATTTCCTCCCTGTATCCATGAAAAATTTTCAACCATTATTTCTTTAAGTATCCTTCCCTCTCTCTCTTCTTCTGAGGCTTCAGTTACACCTATTTTAGACTATTTGATTTTGTAGAGTTCAGGGGCACTATTCTTTTTTAAAAAATCTTTTTCTTCACTTCAGTTTAGATTATTTCTATTGCTTTTTCTTCAAGTTCTCTGAGCTTTTTTCCTGTGATTTCTAATCTACTATTAATCTGGTCCAACTTGTTTTTCATATTATTTATTTAATTATTTTTATTTCTTCAAGTTCCATTTGGATCTTTTTATGTCTTCATTTTTCTCCTCCTATGTTTCTATATTTCTTTACACAATTGAATTTAGTTTTATTATATATTTACATGCCCTGTTTTAAAGTCCTTTTATAATTATATAACCTGTGTCATTTTAAAATTCCTTTTCTGTTGATCTTTCTCCTGGTAAGAGACTTTATTTTCCTGGTTCTTCACCTGCCTGATAATTTGGATTGGGTGCTTGATATTACTTATTTTACACTGTTGGATGCAGATTTCATTATATTACTTTAGACATCATTGGACATTGTATGAATCATTAAAATAATTTGCTTATTATTTTGATTTTTTTGAGACTTCTTTTAATTTTTATTGGAACAGCCTTTATTCTGGGACTAATTTAATTCACTACTAATGTATCACCTTTCTGAGGATTCTAGTGCCTGCTCCATGTATTACAATGTCTCTTGAATCCTGGATGCTGGGAATACAAACTATGCCCAGCACTGTGTGAACTCTGGAAATTATTTGGCCCGTTGCTTCTCTTTGCCTGAGTTTCCTCTCATACATGTACAGATCAGCCAAAGACAAAAGTGACGCCTCCAGAAGCAGGGTTCTCTTCTGAATCTCTCTCCCCCATCTCTCATTCTCTCTCTCTCTCTCGTCTCTCTCTTTCCGTCTCTCTCTCTCTCGTCTCTCTCTCTCTTTCCCTCTCCCCAAGTCTATCCTCTCTGGTACACGTGTTCACACTCCTAGATGCTTTAGGATCCCCAAACTCTTATTATATTCCTCAACACAATGAGGGAGCTGCGCTGAGCTGTGGTTAATCCTCCCTGTGCTGTTGCCTAGAAACTGCCTCCAGGAAATAAGTGGAAGCAATGTTTGGACTCACTTCATTTATTTTCATTATCTCTGCACTATCTGTAGTCCAAGCTCTGAAAATTTCCTTTATTTTGTCCAGCTTTTTAATTTGTAGATCAATTTCTGTAGCACTGTACATTTATCAAGGAAACAAATGTCAAAGTAATTTATTTGTGTTGTATTTTACAGTTGTATCGGTCCATGATGAATTGGTGAAAACACTGATTCTTATCATAGATTATTTGAGAAGAGCCACGGTAGATAACATTTCAAGCATGCATTAGCATGTTTATAAAATGGCATGCTGATTGTGTCTTGGGGGCTTAATAGAACCGATTCAGGCAAAGGAATAAAGGAGAGTAGAGAGGACTTCTAGGCAGATGTATCTTTCTCTGTCCCATGAGAACTATAAGGACATATGCAAGGAAGAGGCCTCAGACTTTTCTACTTAAAAGTTGTGCCTGGAATTATTTGGGATCATTATCTGTACTCAAGAAGAAAATGATGCAAGTAATAATTGAAGATTGCCCCAATTATTGTTGTGAATCTATAAAATGGATGTTTAGTGCTTTCTTCTTAGAGTCCTATTGCATTCTTCTTAGATAGCTACATACCCTTGAAGTTATTTTATAAAAACAGGGTCAAGATTCCTTTTGGTTTTTGTTTTCTCCAAGATGGTGGATTGGCAGCATTGTCAGCATGCCTCTCCCACTTGGAAAGACAAAATAGTGTGTAGAGACTCACACTGTAAGCTTTTCTTCCAAGAAGCAACACAGAAACTCAACAAGAAAACCAAAAGAAATTGCATACCCTTTGAAAGAAGCAGCAGGTTGCAGCCTGCACTGTTAGCCAGGATGAAAATAAGTCCCCAGAGTGTGAGAGGCCTAGAAACTGCTTCTGGGATACACATACCCACTGGGGAACCTGTCAATCCAGGCCACGGGACAAGCCTTAATCCTACCAAGCCCTGGAGCTGATTTAGTGAGCTGCAGGCGGTACATGAGAAGGAGCATCATCGGGATGTGCTTTGCATGCATTCCCAGTCTCCAGTGGGGACCAGAGGGAGGCCATTTCTAATCCTCACAGGGGACCTCGCAGACTTCTGCCAAGTAGCTCAATTGGTGGTTGAGAGAAGCTCCCAACTGAGATTTGCAATATAATCTCAAGTGGGGATATATCCCCTTGGCCAGAACTGAGGTACAAGCAGAAAGTATACTGTAACCATGAACACAGGAGCTAAATACCCCTGCTTTGCAGCTGGATCAGGAAGGGAATAGCTTGAAAATCAAAATTTCTGTCTCTATGGGGAAGGTTTATGGCCTGGAAAAGCTTTGAGTTCTGAGCACAGGCTGTGTGAAATCCAGCTAGCTGCTGATAGTGACACACTGCAGGTGTGAGACCTGCCTTGCCAAGTGTGTGGGGGCTGAATGAGGCTTACTTCTGCCTGCTACTCCTCACTCCCCATGTGGAAAAGTCCACATGAGGAAGTGCTTTCTGTGCAACAGAGGTAGCTGTGCTCCTCTGCTTGTGCCAGCTTGTGCCGCTGCATGTGCCAGCACATGGAACAAGCATGTGCTAGGTCAGGGCTTCCCTGACCTAGCCCCCACCTAGCTTTGCCCCTCCACCAGCTCTGATTGCTTAACACAAAGGACAGAGTCTTTTGTGAGCTCTGTAGCCCTTCCCATTGCTGAGACACAAGAGTATCTCTCCCAGTAACATAAAGGAAGCACATATTCCACCCTTATTACCACAGTTGATAAGGCCCCTTTGCAAGCACTATCTCCTGGCTGGAGGCCAACCAACACAGTCCTTTAAGGCATTTGTAGGGAGAACAAACAGCACCAAGAAGGGGGAAACTTGAGTGTGACTTCAACTATCACCATTGCCTTTATCACCCTGGCTAACCAGGAGTTCCTCAATCTGTCCACATGATCAGTTCATTACTGGTATACCTGGTATCTGAGAAAGCCAACATGCTAAGGCTATTCATAACCAAGCAATCCTTCAGAGTCTAAGTCACTCCCCTGCCACTCCCATCAGAGCTGGTGCTGGTATGCACTTCTGGGAGACTTGAGAACAGGTCACATCACTAGATCCCTTGCAGACATTCTGCAGCACCAGCCTTGCTTGATTGTAGCAGCCCCACTGGGTGGCCAGATCCAGAGGAGCAGCAGCATTCACAGTAGTCTGGCTCTCAGGGACTCCCACTTCTAGGGGAAAAGGGGGTGTATCACATCAAGGGAGCACCCTGTGGGACAAAGGAATTCAGATGACAGGACTTGAGTCCCAGAATTTTCTGCTTCTGGGAAGTTTCTTTCAACAGAGGCACAGGTGCAGTGCTGGACTCAGCAGGGAAAGCTTGTGGCTGTAACTCAACAGTCAGGCAGCCCTGGTGCTAGTGAAGGGTCTTGAAAAGCAGAATTCTTTTCCCCCCTCATCCACCACTGAAGACACATCTGGAGCTTCTCCCACAGAAGCTCAGTGTCGGTGTATCTGTAGACAACCTTTCTGGAATACTTCAGGGTAATTGCACCCCTACAGGAAAAATGCCTTCCAGGTTCAGGCTTACACAAGGGGGAGAATCACAATCCCTGTCTGCATGGAACATCAGCACTCTTGCAGGTGAAGAAAAAGTGCCTATATGATCTGTATAGCTGGAATACTGGGTCAGGAGTATGACTGGAGGTAGATCACTTTCCTGCTCAATTGGCAGGGGAGCTGAGATGGCTCTCTCCCTTCCCCTTGAAAAGGACTCAGTGCATCTTACTAAGAGTTCCCCCAGTTGCTTCTGTCAAGGCTAGGACCTTTGTCCACCACTAAATATTGCATTTACCCATCTGCTTTAGCCACAGCTGTTTTTTCCCCCTTGGACATCTCCTACTGGCCTGAAGCCCGAACTGTTCCACCCAGTGAATAAATTCTGGGGGAAAAAGTGAATGAATAAAAAGGTGCACACCACAGGAGAATAAGACAAGCTCCAAGGGACCTCTGCCATTCAAGCCCCATGGGAGACAATGAACCTGCTCACATACTGAGAACACTGCTACTACAACCAGCGTTCAAGAAAGCCACTGTGCAAAGACCCTGTAACCAAGGAACTCATACAGAATCCACCTCTGAAGGCACCCGGAGCCAAACTGGATTACAGTAAACTATAATCAAAGTCACATTCTCAAGAGGGGAAAAAAGATATAAAAAAACCTCACAAATGAATAAAAAATAAAATAAAAAATTATTAAAAGAAATGGTCTATTCAAATATAAGAAGCACAAAGAATAGCATTAGGAGAAATACTTAATGTAGATGATGGGGCAATGGATACAGCAAACCACCACCATGGCACGTGTATACCTGTGTAACAAACCTGCATGATCTGCACATGTACCCCAAAACTTAAAGTATAAGAAATAAATTAAAAAAAAAAAGAACTACTGGGAGATTAAACCATACATGCAAAAATGTGACCCATGGTCAAAAAGGAAAACATTTAATAGAAACAAACCCAAAAAGAGATGACCCAGGTGTTGGATTTATCATATGTACTTTAAAATAAATATAATTAAAAATACCAATGGATTTAATAGAAATTGTACACAATTCAATTGAGACATGTAAGTTTAGAAGTGAGAAATGTATATATATATATATATATGGAATATATTAACTAGTATACTTAAAACTATATATACTAAATATACTAATTAAAAAAGAAAAACTGACAGGATGTGAACAAAATTTTAAAATGGTGCTCATCAAACGACAGTATTAAGAAAATCATTACATAATGGTAAAGGGATCAATGCAACAAGAAGAGCTAACTATCCTAAATACACAAGCACCAAATTCAGGAGCACCCAGATACATAAAGCAAGTACTTAGAGACCTACAAAGAGACTTAGACTCCCACGCAACAATAGTGGGAGACTTTAACATCCCACTGTTAGTATTAGACATATCAGTGAGACAGAAAATTAACAAGGATATTCAGGACTTGAACTCAGCTCTGGACCAAGCAGACCTAATAGACATCTACAGAACTCTCCAACCCAAATCCATAGAATATACATTCTTCTCAGTACCACATCACACTTACTCTAAGCAGTGTTTAGAGGGAAATTTATAGCCTAAATGCCCACAGGAGAAAATGGGAAGGACCTAAAATTGATACCCTAACATCACAATTAAAAGAACCAGAGAGGCAAGAGCAAACAAATTCAAAAGCTAGCAGAAGACAAGAAGTAACTAAGATCAGAGCAGAACTGAAGGAGATAGACATGAAAAACCCTTCAAAAAATTGATGAATCCAGGAGCTGGTTTTTGAAAAAATTAACAAAATAGTTAGACCACTAGCCAGACTAATAAAGAAGAAAAGAAAGAAGAATCAAATACACACAATAAAAAATGATAAAGGGGATATCACCAGTGATCCCACAGAATTAGAAACTACCATCAGAGAATACTATAAACACCTCTATGCAAATAAAGTAGAAAATCTAGAAGAAATGCTAAAATTCCTGGACACATACACTCTCCCAAGACTAAATCAGAAAGAAGTCGAATCCCTGAATAGACCAATAACAAGCTCTAAAATTGAGTCAGTAATTAATAGTATACCAACCAAAAAAAGTTCAGATTCACAGCCAAATTCTACCAGAGGTACAAAGAGGAGGTGATGCCATCCGTTCTGAAACTATTCCAAACAATAGAAAAAGAGGGGCTCCTCCCTAACTCATTTTATGAGGCCAGCATCATCCTGATACCAAAACCTGGGAGAAACACAAAAACAAAAAAGAAAATTTCAGGCCAACATTTCTGATGAACATCGGTGGAAAATCCTCAATAAAATACTGGCAAATGGAATCCAGCAGCACATCAGAAAGCCTAACCACCACAATCAAGTTGGCTTCATCTCTGGGATGCAAGGCTGCTTCAACAAATGCAAATCAATAAATGTAATCCATCACATAAACAAAACCAATGACAAAAACCACATGATTATCTCAATAGATGCAGAGAAGGCCTTCAACAAAATTCAACAGCCCTTTAGGCTATAAACTCTCAATAAACTAGGTATTGATGGAACATATCTCAAAATAAGAGCTATTTATGACAAACCCTCAGCCAATATCATATAGATTGGGCAAAAAGCTGGAAGCAGCAAACCACTATGGCACATGTATACCTATGTAACAAACTTGCATGTTCTGCACATGCATCCCAGAACTTAAAGTTATAATAATAATAAAAAAAGAAAAGAAAAAACATTAAGCTTCGTGGTACCATAATATGGATCTGTATTTTAAATCTCATATTCAATAAAGTTTTTCTGAGGTGTTATTAAAAAAGAAAATCAATCAGCAATCCAAAGTCTGAAAAAATATTCAAGAAAGATACAGCTGAAAAAGTATTTCCAGAATATATTTAAAAAATTTCCATAAATTAACAATTAAAAATATCACAATAATAAAATACATAAATGGGATAACTGAGTACTACTATAGATTGAATGTTTGTGTACTCCAAAATTTATATGTGGAAATCTTTTGTGATTTTAATTTATGTCTTTTTAATTTGGACTTGAGGTCTCTCTCCTGAGAATGGCCATAAGCCAAGGTAACCACTGCCTAGGAGAGCCTTGACTAGGGGAAAAATTAGGTTCAGGTGTGGATCAGGTAAAATGGAATGGATTTTTAAAACCTGATGTTGAGTGATAGAAATCAGCCCCTTCTCCCAACATACTGTACAAGGACATGATACCAAAATGCATAAAATAGAAGGAATTTATTACTCGCAGGTCAAAGAGGTTTCAGGTGTCAATGGGAAGCTGATGGGAAGTTTGGAGGCAATAGAGCACTCAACCAGTAAGTGGAGAGAGAGAAAGAGAGAGACAGAGACAGAAGGAGAGAGAGGCCTGTGGGACTATACCTTTATTAAGGTTCATGGGTATTATCCCTTAGGCTTATCCATGGGTTGAGGCCTGTTTAGTTTAAAGAAAACAAATAAGAAGGGGAGAAATTATGTACATGACTCGGGCATTGGCCATTAGATTTATCATGGTCAGCATCTGTGGAATGTGTTGAATTTTGGGTCAGTGGAATTGTGGTTGTTCTTCAACAATCACAAAGGGAGGGGAAGTTCTAACTAGGTCAAAGGTGATGAAGCATGACTTATGTCAGGCCTGAAAATGGATGCCAAGGTAGTAACCACATTAAACAAACTTATGACAGAACCTAATTCCCGATATGATGGTATTTGGAGGTGCAGCCTTTAGGAGGTGATTAGGTAATGAGAATAATGCCCATATAAAAGAGATCGCAGAGAGCTTCCTTGCTTTTTTGACCATGTGAGGACACTGAAAAGATGACTATCAACCTGAACGCAGGCCCTCACTAGGCACTGAATCTTCCAGGAACCTGACCTTGGACTTTGCTTCCTCCAGAACCATGAGAAATAAATTTCTGTTGTTTATAAGCCACGTATCTATGATGTTTTGTCATAGTGACTCAAATAGACTAAGAGAAATCCATAAAATACGCTAAACATCATAGATCATTAGGGAGATGCAAATAAAATCTACATTCAGATGCCATTCATCCCCACTAAAAACAAGCCATGTGACAACCCCAATATTGGCAAATATGAGGAGCAACTAGACATTTCATGCAGTGCTGGTGAGAATGTAAAATGGCACAATCACTTCGGGGTCTTGCAATGGCCCAGCAAGAACACTCATAGATATTTAGCAAAGATAAGTGCAAGCATAGGCCCACAAATGATCCATATTAGAAACTTGGTAAACACCTCATTTACATTTGGCATAATTGGAAACAACTTAAATGTCCATCAACAGGAGATAAAAAGGAACTACTGACTGATACACACACAATATTAATAAATTTCTAAAACCTATGTTAAGCAATGGAAATTAAGCCCTTCCCCCCAAATACTGCATAATACCAGCTATATGAAATTCAAGAAAAAAACTAAACTATGGTGATGGAAATAAAAATGTGATTTCTTGTGGGAAGGCGGGTTTGACTAAAAAGGGGCATAAAGGGAGTTTTTCTGCGATTACAGAAATGTTCTACATATTGTTTTAGGTAATAGTTAGACAGGTGTATAAAATTCTCAAACTCATTGAAATGAATATATTGTATCAGTGTGTTTTATTATGTCAATTATACTTCAGTAAAAAAAAAAACAAAATAAAATAAAATAACCTATATAGAAAGAAATATGCACCTGTACAATTGTAGAGCAAGGTAAGTTTTCACAACTTGGAAAAGCCCATGTAACCAGCACCCATATCAAGAAAAAGGGTACTACCCACATGGCAGGCTACTCTTTAACCCACTCCCTGTCTCTAGCAGCCCAAGTAACCATTATCCCGAAATCTAATTGTATAGATTAGTTTTGTACTTTAATTAAAGGGGTCATTTAGTATGTACTCTGGCTTCTAGCAAATTTTACACCATCATAACTTTATGAGATGTTTTTGTATTATTAAGTGTAGCCATAAATCTTCATTCTCACAGCTGTGGGGCATCTCATTTTCTTTAGTCATTTCATTTGTGTATATTTACCATCCCAGGGCATATTAATGTTCAGCTAGTCTTTGGTGATTCCAAGTCTCAGACAGTTATCAGAGTACATTATAATCACGACAGACCACAGCTGCTCTGTAGCAATTAAAAAAGTACAAACAAATTCCTGCAACAACTGTGGAATGCTAAAAATATTAATTTTCTCTGTGCATACATTATTTTATTTTGGTTCTTTTTAAATGAGGTATATATTTTTGTAGAGTGAGATCAACTCACATGTTCAGGTTAATGTGTTTTAAGAACAATATACACCCATGTAACAAGACAATATATAGAACATTCCCTAGATCCTCAAAGTCCCCTTTTGCCCCTTCCCAGTGTAATTTTTCCTCCTAGAGACAACCACTTTCTGATAATTTTATCACTAGTTAAAGCATCCCGGACTTTAAAAAATTTTTCTCACAAGAGGGACTTTAGGTCACTATATTATATTCAATTACATTCGCTCAAAGAAGAGAACATAAACAGATAATTAAAAGCTGTGGTCAACAATCACACTCATAAATCTGCCCATTGACACCATGCAAATCAGTCACCAACTTTCATGCTGCTGAAAGTAAACCTATAGTGTTGCCCCAGTGACAAGAGTCTTTCAGCCACATCTGCTGCAGCAGTGGGACAGAGGGATTTGCAATGTTCCAATTGCTTTATTTATGATATAAGAGAATAAAAATGCATGCTCTGATGAATTTGGCTGCACTAATTTAGGCTATCGGGTGCAATGTTTGAAAGTCAAATCTTTCCTAGCACAGACTTACTACTGATTGCTATTGGGCACATGCAACTGGACAAATTTTGTCAATCAAGAAACGGCAGTAATGCCATTAAGCAGACAAGAAACTTTAATATAAATTTTTCCAGAATCCAATGCCTTGGTGCATAGGAAGAAAGAATTATAAAGATTCAGAATGAATAGTTTTATCTCCCTGTCTGGAAGAAAAATCTGTGAATATATTTCACTGTAGATTTCAGCTAGAGACCAAAAAGCATACACCATGCAAAAAGATGGATGATAATTTGTTCTCAGTAGTCACCCATAACCCATAATAAATTATTTCTTATGAAACTTATGAGTCCATCTCTGATGCATAGGCCAAATATAGCAAATGGTTGAATCATTAAAGCCCTTCAATTTAATTTAACTCATGTTTCACATGTACAGATATAATTGCAGTCCATTAAATTACAGTAAGACCAAATAAACAGGTTAGACTCTCCAACCATGTCAGAAAGGTATGGCATAACACAGGCAACAGTTTTGCATCAGCAAATACATTTCCTCTTTTGGCACAGGGACATCTTATAGCTTGGTACTCAGAAAAACTTGCACCATTCTGCTCCCCTGCCTACTGAAGATGGTCGTGGCCTCCTTCTGACTAAGGAGGGTAAAGATGGCCACAAATGCAGGATTCGGGCTTTTGTCTTTAAAATCTGGGGCAGCAACAGGTTGTTATTGCCTGATGGGGTTTAGGAGAAAAAGGTAATGGACAAGGAGTCAGAGCCCTGTCCTACATTAGTTCCTTACAACCTCATGGGTACTACTAGGAGAAATGGCATAATACTCTCTCCCTTCTTTACCTGTCTTCTCTTTTCTCTCTCTTTTTAAGGATCTAGCCAGTCCCAGAGGGTAACTAAAGCCCCAATGGCAATTTCTATACTACCAGGAGAATCGCTATAATTCTCTCACCCTTCCTCTCCTCTCTTTCCTCTTTTTTAAGATCTAGCCAATCGCAGAAGGTAACTCAAACCCAGGCTACGATTTCTATGTTGTAGAAGGAGGCTGTGACCTTGGATTGCATACAGGAAGGTACTCTGGTACAAACATCCACTAAATAGTAAAAATTACTTTTCTTATTGATCAGGAATCTTTTAATGAGCAGAATGGAACAAAGGGTTGGTATTCCCTGAACTTCCAGAAACCAGCCAGTTGCATCAGCCGCATCATCACGGCTTCACAGCTTGACATCCCGGCAATGTACTTTCATGCCCTGAGTGAAACTACAGTAAAATATGTGTCTGAGGGGGCCCTATAAAAATGTCATATATCAACATCCCTCGATATAACACCTGGGCAAGAGTCACAGTGTGAACAAGAAAAGGCAGGGAGGCTCTGTCAACAGAGATGGAGATTTAGAAGAAATTTCACTCTCAGGAAAATGTTCTCTCTGGCTCAGAGAATGCATCTTAAAGTGTCATTCATCAAAAGCATGTTTATTTTCAGTTCTTTATCTTGAAGTAGATTATTTGGCTGTATATATTTGGTATATATAAGTATATTATATGAATATATATATTATATTATATATAATATTATATATATGAAGTATATTATTTGGCTCTTGTCACCCAGGCTGGAGTGTAATGGTGCCATCTTGGCTCACTGCAACCTCTGCCTCTTGGGTTAAAGTGATTCTTCTGCTTCAACCTCTTTTGAATTTTTTTGTTAATAGAGTCAGGGTTTCACCATGTTGTCCATGCTGGTCTTGAACTCCTGATCTCAGGTGATCCTCCAGCCTTGGCCTCCCAAAGTGCTAAGATTTCAGGCATGAGTCGCCATGCCTGGCCAGCAAAAGATTTTTAAAAAATTTATGGGTGACTACATTAAAGTGTAAAACTGACTCTTAAAAAGTTAAGAAACACTTGGCCAAATCTACATGCGAATTGTTAGATGATTTGGATTCATTCCACAAGTATTTATGCATGGCTTACTCAGGCTGAATGCTGTTCTAGAGCTGGAATATTCCTGAAATCATACCTCTTGGACCCTCGCTCTTCCTTCAAATCATGCTGCATCATAAGTGACTTGGAATGCTATGCCTAGGGCAAACATTACTACAAATCTTAACACTAAGGAGAAATGAAACTCTTCAGTTTGCTCAGAACTAACTTCACTACCCAGTTACATTCTCTATATGCAATTACAGAGTTATTTATGTTTCAGGTAAAAAAAGCAAAATATCCAAAGAAGGAAAGCTAAAAATAAGATAGCTCCAGAATACTACGTTTCAGAAAAAACTTTATTATGGAATCATGTGGTATAGGATATTTTCTATTACACATTTTTACCCAGCCGTGTATTGTGAAATAATTACTTACAGAATATTATTTATAGATTAACATCACACATTCTAATGATGATATTGTAAGGTATGATTTTAATAACACTTTCCATGATTCCATTTGTTGGCTATTTAGAGTGTCTTAATTATTCCCTGTAACAAGCAATGCTGAGATGTACACAAATATACAGTTATTTCATGATTTCCTAGATTATTTCCAGGAGTTGAATACCTGATACTTAGCCTGAAAATTTTCAAGTATTGCTCCCTGACCATTTTTGTGATCCTGGAATATAGCTTATTTTTATTCTGCAACCACTAAACACTCTTGTAAGTGCCCTGATTTACAAAATTTTACGTATCTAGCAAGCTAATAATGACTATACAGCTTTTTTCTACTCCTGCTGAGTTTCCTGTCATCAGTAAGCTATCACTAGGAGCTTCCTTATAATCTAACTGCTAATGACACCATGTGTCATTAATTCTATTCCGACAATCCTGCATTAAATTCATGTACAGATTAACTGTCATAAAACTACTTAATAGTCATGCCCTTTTGTTATTGTTTGATGATATTAGATAGAAATACACCTGTCTTCATCTGGCATTCCAAATGAAGAGATAGTCTTCCTTTTAAAAAGAATTTCTATCCTCAATGTACAAATAATAATACTAGATATTAAAAAAAGAGAGCATAATAGTGTGTGTGTGTGTGTGTGTGTGTGTATTAGAGAGAAAGAGAAGAGAGGGAAATGGAGACAGAGAGAAACGAAGAGAGAGAGAGAGAGAGATACAGATGGAGAGAGAAAGAGAGTCAGAGATACAGAAGGGTGGAATTATGTAGATTATACAGCCAAGTCATCAAGTAATAAACTAACTAAATAGTTAAATTTTATAAAACATATGGGAGAAAAGTAAGTAGAGTGTTCCAGAGAAATATTCTAATAAAAAATAGGTGTTTAGGTAGTTTATAAATGAATAAATCAAATATTTAAAATAAGAAAAATACACCCTAGAATCCGGTGCAGGAAATGGTAATAAAGAGAGATATTCAAAAGAGGATTCTCAACATTTAGCAGCAATTTAAAAATATGAGACCTGAAACAATATATTACCTATCTCATTTTTTTCAATGCATTTTAGGTTTTGGGGTACATGTGCAGATCATGCAAGATAGTTGCATAGGTACACACATGGCAGTGTGATTTTCTGCCTTCCTCCCCTTCACCCACATCTGGCATTTCTCCCCATGCTATCCCTCCCCACCTCCCCCCACACTGTCCCTCCCCTATTTCCCCGAACAGACCCCAGTGTGTAGTGCTCCCCTCCCTGTGTCCATGTGTTCTCATTGTTCATCATCCACCTGAGTGAGAACATGTGGTATTTCATTTTCTGTTCTTGTGTCAGTTTGCTGAGAATGATGTTCTCCAGATTCATCCATGTGCCTACAAAGTACACAAACTCATCATTTTTGATGGCTGCATAATATTCCATGGTGTATATGTGCCACATTGTCCCAGTCCAGTCTATCATCGATGGGCATTTGGGTTGGTTCCAGGTCTTTGCTATTGTAAACAGTGCTGCAATGAACATTCGTGTGCATGTGTCCTTATAGTAGAATGATTTATAATCCTTTGGATATATACCCAGTAATGGGATTGCTGGGTCAAATGGAATTTCTATTTCTAGGTCCTAGAGGAATCGCCACACTGTCTTCCACAATGGTTGAACTAATTTACACTCCCACCAGCAGTGTAAAAGTGTTGCTATTTCTCCACATCCTCTCCAGCATCTGTTGTCTCCAGATTTTTTAATGATCACCATTCTAACTGGCATGAGATGTTATCTCAATGTAGTTTTGATTTGCATTTCTCTAATGACCAGTGATGATGAACATTTTTTCATATGTTTGTTGGCCTCATGTATGTCTTCTTTTGTAAAGTGTGTGTTCATATCCTTTGCCCATTGTTGAATGGGCTTATTTGGTTTTTTCATGTAAATCTGTTTTAGTTTTTTGTAAATTCTGGATATCAGCCCTTTGTCAGATGGGTAGACTGCAAAAATTTTTTCCCATTCTGTTGGTTGCCAATTCACTCTAGTGACTGTTTCTTTTGCCATGCAGAAGCTGTGGAGTTTGATTAGGTCCCATTTGTCTATTTTGGCTTTTGTTGCCATTGCTTTTGGTGTTTTGTTCATGAAGTCCTTGCCTACTCCTATGTCCTGGATGGTTTTGCCTAGATTTCCTTCTAGGGTTTTTATGGAGCCAGGTCTTCTGTTTAAGTCTTTAATCTATCTGGAGTTAATTTTAGTGTGAGGTGTCAGGAAGGGGTCCAGTTTCTGCTTTCTGCACATGGCTAGCCAGTTTTCTCAACACCATTTGTTAAACAGGGAATCCTTTCCCCATTGCTTGTTTTTGTCAGGTTTATCAAAGACTGTATGGTAGTAGATATGTTGTGTTGCCTCTGATACCTCTGTTCTGTTCCATTGGTCTATATCTCTGTTTTGGTACCAGTACCATGCTGTTTTGATTACTGTAGCCTTGTAGTATAGTTTGAAGTCCAGTAGTGTGATGCCTCCTGCTGTGTTCTTTTTGCTTAAAATTGACTTGGCTATGCGGGCTCTCTTTTGGTTCCATATGAAGTTCATGGTGGTTTTTTCCAGTTCTGTGAAGAAGGTCACTGGTAGCTTGATGGGGATAGCATTGATTCTGTAAATTACTTTGGGCAGTATGGCCATTTTCACAATATTGATCTTCCCAACCATGAACATGGAATGTTTCTCCATCTGTTTGTGTCCTCTCTTATTTCATTGAGCAGTGGTTTGTAGTTCTCCTTGAAGAGGTCCTTTACCTTCCTTGTTAGTAGTATTCCTAGGTATTTTATTCTCTTTGTAGTAATTGTGAATGGCAGTTTGTTCTTGATTTGGCTCTTTTTCAGTCTGTTATTGGTGTATAGGAATGCTTGTGATTTTTGCACATTGATTTTGTATCCTGAGACTTTACTGAAATTGCTTATCAGTTTCAGGAGATTTTGGGCTGAGATGATGGGTTCTTCTAGATATACAATCATGTCGCCTGCAAATAGAGACAATTTGACTTCCTCCTTTCCTATTTGAATACCCTTTATTTCTTGTTCTTGCCTGATTGCTCTGGTTAGAACTTCCAGTACCATATTGAATAGGAGTGGTGAGAGAGAGCATCCTTGTCTAGTGCCAGATTTCAAAGGGAATGCTTCCAGTTTTTGCCCATTCAGTATGATATTGGCTGTAGGTTTGTCGTAAATAGCTTTGATTATTTTGAGATATGTTCCATCAATACTGAGTTTATTGAGGGTTTTTAGCATAAAGGGCTGTTGAATTTTGTCAAATGCCTTCTCTGCGTCAATTGAGATAATCATGTGGTTTTTGTTTTTGGTTCTGTTGATGTGGTGAATTACGTTTATAGACTTGGGTATGTTGAACCAGCCTTGCCCCCCAAGGATGAATCCTACTTGATCATGGTGGATAAGCTTTTTGACGTGCTGTTGCAATCAGCTTGCCAGTATTTTATTGAAGATTTTTGCATCTGTGTTCATCATGGATATTGGCCTGAAGTTTTCTTTTCTTTTTGAGTCTCTGCCGGGTTTTGGTATCAGGATGATGTTGGTCTCATAAAATGATTTGGGAAGGATTTCCTTTTTTTGGATTATTTGGAATAGTTTCAGAAGGAATGGTACCAGCTCCTCTTTGTGTGTCTGGTAGAATTCGGCTGTGAATCCATCTGGGCCTGGGCTTTTCTTGTGTGGTAGGCTCTTAATTGCTGCCTCAACTTCAGACATTGTTATTGGTCTGTTCATAGTTTCAGCTTCCTCCTGGTTTAGGCTTGGGAGGACACAGGAGTCCAGGAATTTATCCATTTCTTCCAGGTTTACTAGTTTATGTGCATAGAGTTGTTTGTAATATTCTCTGATGATGGTTTGAATTTCTGTGGAATCTGTGGTGATTTCCCATTTATCGTTTTTTATTGCATCTATTTGATTATTCTCTCTTTTCTTTTTAATCAATCTGGCTAGTGGTCTGTCTATTTTGCTGATCTTTTCACAAAACCAGCTCTTGGATTTATTGATTTTTTGAAGGGTTTTTTGTGTCTCTATCTCCTTCAGTTCTGCTCTGATCTTAGTTATTTCTTGTCTTCTGCTAGGTTTTGAGTTTTTTTGATCTTGCCCCTCTAGCTCTTTCAATTTTGATGATAAGGTGTCAATTTTGGATCTCTCCACTCTTCTCATATGGGTACTTATTGCCATATATTTTCCTCTAGAGGCTGCTTTAAATGTATCCCAGAGATTCTGGTATGTTGTGTCTTTGTTCTTGTTGGTTTCAAAGAACGTCTTTATTTCTGCCTTCATTTCATTGTTTATCCAGTCAACATTCAAGAGCCAGTCGTTCAGTTTCCATGATGCTGTGTGGTTCTGAGTTAGCTTCTGAATTCTGAGTTCTAAGTTGATTGCACTATGGTCAGAGAGACTGTTTGTTATGATTTCAGTTGTTTTGCATTTGCTGAGGAGTGATTTACTTCCAACTATGTGGTCAATTTTAGAGTAGGTGTGATGTGGTGCTGAGAAGAATGTATATTCTGTGGATTTGAGGTGGAGAGTTCTGTAAATGTCTATCAGGTTTGCTTGTTCTAGGTCTGAGTTCAAGCCCTGGAAGTCCTTGTTAATTTTCGGTCTGGTTGATCTGTCTAATATTGACAGTGGGGTGTTAAAGTCTCCCACTATTATTGTGTGGGAGTCTAAGTCTCTTTGTAAGTCATTAAGAACTTGCCTTATGTATCTGGGTGCTCCTGTATTGGGTCCATATATATTTAGGATGATTAGGTCTTCTTGTTGTATCCATCCTTTTACCATTATGTAATGACCTTCTTTGTCTCTTTTGATCTTTGTTGCTTTAAAGTCTATTTCATCAGAGATGAGGATCGCAACTCCAGCTTTTTTTTTTTGCTCTTCATTTGCTTGGTAAATTTACCTCCATCCCTTTATTTTGAGCCTTTGTGTATCCTTGCATGTGAGATGGGTTTCCTGGATACAGCACACTGATGGGTTTTGGCTTTTTATCCAATTTGCCAGTCTGTGTCTTTGGATTGGTGCATTTAGCCCATTTACATTTAGGGTTAATTTTGTTATGTATGAATTTGATCCTGCCATTTTGATGCTAGCTGGCTGTTTTGACCATTAGTTGTTGCAGATTCTTCATTTTGTTAATGCTCTTTAGCATTTGATATATTTTTGCAATGGTTGGTACTGGTTGTTCCTTTCTATGTGTAGTGCCTCTTTCAGGAGCTCTTGTAAAGCAGGCCTGGTGATGATGAAATCTCTGAGTACTTGCTTGTTTGCAAAGGATTTTATTTTTCCTTCACTTATGAAGCCAGTTTGGCTGGATATAAAATTCTGGGTTGAAAGTTCTTTTCTTTAAGGATGTTGAATATTGGCCCCCACTCTCTTCTGGCTTGTAGGGTTTCTGCCAAGAAATCTGCTGTGAGTCTGATGGGCTTCCCTTTGTGGGTGACCTGACCTTTCTCTCTGGTCGCCCTTAGCATTTTCTCTTTCATTTCAACCCTGGTGAATCTGACGATTATGTACCTTGGGGTTGCTTTTCTTTAGGTGTATCTTTGTGGTGTTCTCTGTATTTCCTGGACTTGAATATTGGCCTGATTTGCTAGGTTGGAGAAATTTTCCTGGATAATATTCTGAAGAGTATTTTCCAGCTTGGATTCATTCTCTTCATCACATTCAGGTACACCTATCAAACGTAGATTAGGTCTCTTCACATAGTCCCACATTTCTTGGAGACTTTGTTCATTCCTTTTTGCGCTTTTTTCTCTAATCTTGGCTTCTCGTTTTATTTCCTGAGTTGATCTTCGACCTCTGATATCATTTCTTCTGCTTGCTCAATTTGGCTGTTGAGACTTGTACATGATTCATGAAGTTCTCGTGTTGTGTTTTTCAGCTCCATCAATTCACTCATATTCCTCTCTAAGTTGTCCATCCTTGTTATTTCCTTGAATCTTTTTTCAGGTTCTTACTTTCTTTGCATTGAGTTAGATCGTGCTCTCTTAGCTCGCAGAAGTTTCTCAATACCCACCTTCTGAAGTCTGATTCTGTCATTTCATCACACTCATTCTCTGTCCAGCTTTGTTCCTTCGCTGGTGAGGGATTGTGGTCCCTTGTAGGAGGCAAGGTGTTCTGGTTCAGGTGTTTTCCTCCTTTTTGCACTGGTTTCTTCTCATCTTTGTGGATTTGTCCGCTTGTTGTCTGTGTAGTTGCTGACTTTTCGATTGGGTCTCTGAGTGGACACCCAGATTGTTGATGATGAATTATTTCTGTTACTTGGTTTTCCTTCTAACAGTCTAGCCCCTCTGCTGTAGGACTGCTGAGGTCCACTCTAGGCCCTGCTTGCCTGGGGAACAGCTGTAGCAGCTGCTGAACAGTGAGGGTTGCTACCAATTTCTTCTTCTGCTATCTTTGTCCCAGAATGATGCCTACAAAATGTCAGTCTGATCAGTCCTTTGTGAGGGTACTCTTGGATATTCAGGGGTCAGGGAGCTGCTTGAGGAGACAGTCTGTACTTTATAGGAGCTCAAGTGCTGAGCTGTGAGCTCCATTGTTCTTTCAGGTCCACTAGGCAGGTACGTTTAAGTCTGCTGCAGCAGAATTCATAAAGCCCATTTTTTTCCTCAGGTGCTCTGTCCTGGGGAGTTAGGGCTTTATTTATGAGTATCCGTTGCACTGCCCTGCCCAGCAAGGAGGCAGTCTAGTCACTGCCTGCCTGCCGAGGCTATGCTGAGCTGCTCTGGGCTCTGCCCTGCTGCCATGGGCTCCACCCTGTTGCCTTAGGCTCTGCCCTGCTGCCATGTGTAATTCCATGTAGTCTTGTTTATATGGGTTTGGTTAGAACTGCCATGGCGATGGTGGCCCACCTCTGTAATGGTGGACTCTCTCTGTTATGGCAGGTTGCCTTGGCAATGGCAGGCTGCATCAGCAATAGCAGAGTACCTCCGTAGGGGTGCAGTGCCTTGGTAATGGTGGATGCCCCTCCCCAACCAAGCTGCACCATCCTGGATTCAGCTGTGCTTGTCATGAAACTCTCAACCCCAAGCGTTTCCAATTGCTGTTTTGTTTGTTTTTGTGGGGGTGGGACCTGTCGAGCCTGTTCACCTGGCTCCCTGCCTCAGAGCCTTTTTTTTTTTTAAGTTGAATTGTTGACTCTCTTCCAGGTGTTTCAGTTGCCTGCTGCAAGGGTGCCGGGATCTGTGTGATTTCCCGTGCAGTGACCCACTGTGCTGGCTAAAACAACATCGCTGCCTGGGAGTCTCCCAGCCTGGCTTACTGTTTAAGTCCCGTTTAATCTGATGAATGTGCTAATCTGCCTTCCCAAATCTCAAATTGCTGGTTTAACAGGGCAACCAGACCAGTATATTTTGTATGGAGTGCTGCTGCACTGCGGCGCCATCCAAAACAGCCATGCCAGCCAAAACAGCCACGCCAGCCGAAACAGCCACGCTGGTGGCCCGTGGGGCTCCTACACCTGGGAATCTCCTGGTCTTGGGCAATAAAGATTCGTCTGGAAATGCGGCATCCACTCACCCTCTGCACTTTCACTGGGAGCTGCAATCCTGAGTTGCTCCTATAGTGCCATCTTCTCCAGATTACCTATCTCATTTAAGGGTTATTTCCAATCTATTTAAGGGTTATTTCCAATCTATTTGTTTCGTATACACTTTGCAAAAATTCCTAAGTGTATATTCTGGTCTGTACTCCTCTGTTGGTTCTTTCCAAAGTCCATTCAATAGAAGATGTTGCAGCTCATATTTTTTACACATCTTTGTCTGTGTCTACATTTATGTATAGATTTTGAACTCCTGACGTCGTGATCCACTCTCCTTGGCCTTCCATAAGTGCTGGGATTACAGGCACGAGTCACCCTGCTCGGCTATGTATCAATTTCAAAAATTCCTGTTACACCTATGAAAGTGAGCACCATAGGGTCAGGAAATATGTATGTATGATACACCATTAGATAGGTCTTGTCACATAGTGGTTGCACATCAAATATTTATTGATTGAAGATCAAATGGATGGATAGCATTAACAGGTACAGAATTTTATTTTTGGGATGTTGCTAGGTAAGTATAGATCAATTATTTTCTGAATTTTTCTTTTTCTCATCACCATAAGAACATCCCTTATATTTAGATGTGTCCTATATCTTCTTTCAGTTTTTACATATTTTCTCACAAGGTACTATTTCTAGGCCTGCAATTTAGATGGTCTCCACCTTGTTGGCATTGACAGTGGCATCATCACCACCTGATTTGATACAAAGGTGTATACCTGATTTGGTTTCTTGCAGACTTGGAAGTCCCTCCTGTATATGTATGCTGATTCTTCTTGGCTTTGGCCAGCGATGGCACTCCTCTGTCTTACCTCTTTTCTGGTTTATCTCCAGGAGTTTTAGAATTCGAGCCTCAAACATTTACTTACTGTGGCTGGAGATATGGGTTTTATAAAACTAAGAGCAATCATACAGTGACTAGGCTGAAAGAAAATCACAGTTGTCTCAGTTCTCTTTGTGTCCCCCATACCTTTTCCTCCTATCTTAAATTCTGTAGAACAGACAAAATAATTCTTGTATGTACATGTTCTCATACATCATCTGCTGCTCTTGAATATACCTGAATGGGGTCACACTCTCTATTACCATTTGTCTTTACCTTGCCAAGACTTGCTCTTTTTTTTTTTATATTTTCTTTCCCATTGAGTGACCTAGTTTACTTACTTAATATCTGGGTAGATATTCCCTCCATTATAAGTCCTAGTCTAAGACTTAAGGAAAATAAGCTTGCTTTTCTAATTTCCTGACTCTGGTTCTAAAGGTTGAATTATTTCAATTGAAATAAACACTTCTTGATTCTTAACCCTTAAGGAAACCTTTAGAAAGTATTTTCTCAATTGTAATATTGGTCTTTACAAAATTCACCCATAAGGGCAAATTTCAGGACCCTGTTCCTGGAAGAAGCATGAGTATGTCACAGGGAGCCAGGCTATTTGGCCTTGAAACTGTGATTGTGAAAATTAGCAGATGAAAGCATATGATTTTCACAAAAAGTAATGACAGAAAAAGGGATTTCTCATTCTTGGGACAATTTGGAAAGAATTAGTCTTTTCTTCAGGAAACACATGCCTAAATATCAGAAAAGAAGTCATAGATGAAAAAAGAAAATCTTATTTTCAGTTGATTTTGAAAACTTAAAGATGGATGGGCAATTTTCCTGGGGAATACTAAGGTTTAAAAAAACTTAAGTGTTAGGAAAAGTTTCCAGTTATTTTTGATAATAAGACAGATATAACTATTTTCCTAATCTATAATTTAAAAAAATCTGCCCTATAATAAATGGTAGGGGATTTCAGAAGGTGATGGGTTGTAAAGGGCTTGGTGTGGGTCTTATATTTTGAAATTAATTTTTTCAGGTAGAATAATCATAGTGAGATAAAAAGTAAAATTTTCAGCCTCAAAATATAGAAGGTTTTTAACTCCTCTATTAAAAGTCTTTAATATACATTTTGGTTATTTGAAGCAGACTAACCACTGTACAATTCCATTTATATAACATTCATGAAATAAAATTATAGGGATTAATAACAGATTAGTGATTATCAGGGGTTATGATGAGGGAGAGGGAATAGCTTTGGCTATTAAGAATAATGACCTATTACCCCTTCCCAAAAATCTATTTAAAAATAAAGATAATCAAAACCAAATTCAACATGAATCATGGAATTAAATATAAAATGTAAAACTATGAAACTTTTAGAAAAAATGAAGAAAATCTTCAAGATGCAGAGCCAAGCAAAGAGTTCTTAGGTTTGACATGAAAAGCACAATGCACACACACATATATACACATAAACTGGTTTTCATCAAAATTTAAAACTTTTGCTCTGTAAAAGATCCTGTTAAAAAGATCAAATGATAAACTACACACTGGGAGTAAATATTTAAAAACCAGGTATCTGAGGCAGAGTTGTAGCTAGAATATATAAAACATTCCCAAAATGTAATGGTAAATAAATAAATAAACAGAAACTAGGCAAAAAGCATCAAACAGATATTTCACTTTGAGAATACACATATTACAAATAAACATATGAAAAGATAATCAACATTATGAGTTGTCAGTGAAATGGAAATTAAAACCACAACGAGATATTATTGTACCTATCAGAATGGCTAAAATAAAAAATAAAGATAACACCAAATGGTGTTGAAAATGTAGGGAAACTGGATTACTCATATGTTGCTGGTGGGGATATAGAATGATACAGGCACTCTAGAAAATAGTTTAGCAGTTTCTTATAAAATTATACATGCCTCACCACATGACCCAGCAATTACACTCTTGGGCACTTATTCCAGAGAAACAAAAACTTACATTCACACTAAAACCTGTATATGAATATTCATAGCAGCTTTATTCATCAAGGCCCAAATCTGGAAACAACCCAGATGTCCTCCAATGGCTGAATTGTTAAGCAAACTGTGGCACATTCATAACATAGTCTATTATATAGCAATACAGAGGAACAGAAACGTTTATACACATAATAACTGGAATAGATATCATGATTTTATCACTTGTGCAGAGTGAGAAAAGCCATTTTAAAAGGTTACTACTGTGCAATTCTATTTATGTGACATTCTTGAAATAACAACATTGTAGGGGTAAGTAACAGATTAGTGATTGTCAGGGATTAACGATGTGGAGAGGTGATGGGTGTAGCTGTGAAGGAGTGGCATGAGGAAACCTGTGACTGTGAAACAGTTGTGAGTCTTGATTGTGGCAGTGGTTACATGAATCTTTACATACGATAAAATTGCATAGAACAAAACATGTACAAATTAATGCATGTAAAACTTCAGAAACCTAAAAAAACTCTATGGATTATACCAATGTTAATTTCTTGGTTTAGATACTGTTCTGTAGCTACACAAGCTGTTATCATTGGGGGAGGATGGGTGAAGATTACATTTATGCAGCCAACAAACATGAAGAAAAGCTCATCATCACTGGTCATTAGAGAAATGCAAATCAAACCCACATTGAGATACCATCTCACACCAGTTAGAATGATGATTATTAAAAAATCAGGAGACAACAGATGCTGGACAGGATGTGGAGAAATAGAAACACTTTTACACTGTTGGTGGGAGTGTAAATTAGTTCAACCATTGTGGAAGACAGTGTGGCGATTCCCCAAGGATTTAGAAATAGAAATACCATTTGACCCAGCAATCCCATTACTGGGTATATATCCAAAGGATTAGAAATTATTCTATTATAAAGACACAAGCACATGTATGTTTATTGCAGCACTGTTCACAATAGCAAACAGTTGGAACCAACCCAAATACCCATCAGTGATAGACTGCATAAAACAAATATGGTATATATACACTATGGAATACTATGCAGTCATAAAAAAGATGAGTTCATGTCCTTTGCAGGGACATGGATAAAGTTAGAAACCATCATTCTCAGCAAACTGACCCAAGAACAGAAAAACAAAACACTGCATGTTCCCACTCATAAGTTAGTGTTGAACAGTGAGAACACATGGATACAGAGAGGGGAACATTACATGCTGGGGCCTGTCAGGAGGCTTGGGGGTTAGGGGAGGGATAGTAGAGGTGGGGGGAGGGCAGCATTAGGAGAAATACCTAATGTAGATAATGGAGTGATGGATGCAGCAAACCACCATGGCACGTGTATACCTATGTATCAAACCTACATGTTATGCACATGTACCCAGAACTTAAAGTATAATTAAAAAAAAAAATTAGGAAAACTCTAAACTGAAAAGAATAAATAAAACAAAAATTTGATTTCTTCAATTAAAAAATACAAAAATGCAAAACTGTTTCAATATAATATAGTTCAGTCGAACAACGTAATACTATGTGGCCATTTTGCATGGACAAAAAACAAGGCACAGAATGATGTGTGCATTTGTCTGAAAATAATGAGTGTTTGATAGAATAGATGCCTCTATAATGAGAACTGTGATACTGAAAGACAGATGAGGAGAAAAGACTTACTTTTGCTGTGTATTATTTATATTGTGTAGAATATTTATAATTTGCATGGAATAATCTCTCTGCAACACACACACACAAACACACACACACACATGCACACACACACGCTCTCTCTCTCTTTCAGATCTCTCTGAGGTCCAGAAATGGAGATCTATTTTTTCTCTCTGCCGTGTTCTTTCCTTCCTTCCATCTAAGAGCTACCAATTTTGTGACCCTGAATTTTGGTACAGTTGGTTTCAATCCCTGTAGTCACACATAAAATTATTTGAAGACATGGATTTCTTAATTTTTGTTCCAAATTCTCTGCACATTGCATCAGAGGGGTTTCTGGACATATCTGCAAGCTATTTGATCCCCCTCACCCCATCTTTTATTTTCAGAGCTCTAGTTTTTCTTTTTTTTATTGTACTTTAGGTTCTGGGGTACATGTGAAGATCATGCAGGACTGTTGCATAGGTACATACATGGCAAGGTGGTTTGCTGCCTCCATCCCCCTGTCACCTGTGTCTGGCATTTCTCCCCATGTTATCTCTCCTCAACCTCCCCATTCCCCTCTGTCCCTTAATACCCCCAACAGACTCCAGTGTGTGATGCTCCCCTCCCTGTGCCCATGTGCTCCCATTGTTCAACATCCACCTATGAGTGAGAACATGCAATGGTTGATTTTCTGTTCTTGTATCAGTTTGCTGAGAATGCTGGCTTCCAGATTCATCCATGTCCTTACAAAAGACACGAACTCATCATATTCTATGGCTGCATAGTATTCCATGGTGTATATGTGCCACATTTTCCTTGTCCAGTCTATCATCGATGGGCATTTGGGTTGGTTCCAGGTCCTTGCTATTGTGAACAGTGCTGCAATTAACATACGTGTGCACGTGTCTTTATAACAGAGCAATTTATAATCCTTTGGGTATATATCCAGTAATGGGATTGCTGAGTCAAATGGAATTTCTATTTCTAGATCCTTGAGGAATTTCTAGTCTTTTTAAGATTTTACCAGTAAGTTTCTTATTTTAGTGAGAAATATAACCCATTACACCTACCTCTTAGGTTCAACTCCTTTGTAACTTCTGGTTGCAGCTTAGCCTTAAAAGTCATTCAAAAGACAATTTAAACAAGTCAGAGTACAATAACAAAAGGCTTTATGGATTGCAACCTTAAACCTCTTACGCACTATGCCCACCAAATATGAAGAATGTCCTTCCCTCAATCTTTTTCTTGGTAGGCGGTATGAAGTGTGTACTGTGGGACTGTACTGTGTCCACAAGGTGGCAGTGGCTCAATTACTCTCCTTCTAAGACTGCCTTTAATTTCAGAAGCATGAAAATTACTGGAGGACTTGCATTTCATTGGTTAAGCAGCCAACAGAAAGGCTCTCTCCTGCACTAGAGGATGTGAACTTAAGATACAGAAGCAGTTCCTCTGAAAAAAGAAGGTTGGAATTATCATAAATTGTCTCTAGGCTAAGACCAGGATGGAGAAAATGTTGGAGTGTGCATTCATAATCTTGTGGCTTCAGTTTGGCTGTAAGTGGGAGGTTAAGAAATGAGAACCATTCATGCAAAGCTGAGAGAGATGAAGATTTAATTTCAGCTCATTCAGTTTTCCTGTTGGAATTTTAAAAAACTGCTAAACTAAAAGCTTTGTGTAATTTCTGATTTTGTTTTCCTGAACAGGGATGAGTGGAGAAGACCAGGTGACACAGAGACATGAGGCCCTGAGACTCCAGGAGGGAGACAGTAGCAGTATCAACTGCAGTTACACAGTCAGCAGTTTCAACCGGCTGCTCTGGTATAGGCAGGATCCTGGGAAAGGCCTTGAATTCCTCTTCATCCTGTATTCAGCTGGGGAAGAAAAGCAGAAAGGAAGGCTAAAAGCCACATTAACAAAGAAGGAAAGCTTTCTGCACATCACAGCCCCTAAACCTGAAGACTCAGCCACATACCTCTGTGCTGTGCAGGCACAGTGTTCCCCAGGCACCTGCAACTTGTATCAAAACTCTGCAGCTGGGGATCTGGAATGAGGGCAGAGGCATCTCTGCTGTTCTTTCTCTTGAAGGAGTATTTATTTAATGCTCAGGACCTTTTTCCACATGGTCCTTTGGAGAATAAAGTCATGAGACATAGTTAAGGGCAGAGACTACTGTTCATTCTGTCCAGGCATTCTAAACAGTTCCTTGTGCATGTTCATGCTGTCTACTCTTTATAATATCCCAGAACTTCCCTCACATAAATTCAAAAGGGCTAGATGTAATATGAAGAGTCCTGGTTTCCAGCTGTGGACCACTTGGAAAAAGACTGCACAGGTGCATACACTGCCTGTTAAAAAAAACTGACACAATTTCCGTGTTGTCTCATAATAATCTGGCTGTGAAATGTAAGTGAACCTTGTTCATCTTAATATAGTCTTCTTGAAGTCCACATCTCCACCAGCCACAGCTCTATATTTCTCATCCCTTCATAATAAAGTTAATTTTAACAACTGTCTGTACTCATTCTCTTAATTTCCGTTCTTCAGTCTCATTCCAATCTGGCCCCTGTTAACATCACTCCAAGAGAAGTTCTCCCTATAACACCAGCAGTTTTGGTATTGATAAGGACATCAGATATTTTTCAGTACTCATCTTGTCTAAGATTTTCAGCAGTCTTTCTTCCCTTATCATAAAAATAAACATTATTTTAATCAAAATAATACTCACATACATTTACAAAATCCAACAGCACTGTTCTTTTGCTCCCAACCCTCCAGACACCCCCTTCAGGTCTCCCCATTCTCAGGTGATGGTCTCACATTTATCTGAACATTTAAAATGCTATTTCTTTGCTTTTCTCTTTCTTTTTGAAATTGAGGTACAACACATAATAAGGTGCACAGAACTTCAGCTTACAGCTCAATGGAATTTTACACTTCTTTGGATCTGTGTAACACCATCCAGATCTATATATTGAAATTTTCCATTACTTCAGAAGATTCCCAGATGCCCCTTCCAATTCAATAGCCCTCCTCCCACTCTCCGCCTGAGTAACCACAATTCTGGCTTCCATCACCTAAACTTCGTGTGACTGGAATGATATTGCACTGTACAGCATATATTCTACTGTCTCAATTTCTTCCCTCCATGTAGCATCTTTGAAATTCATTAATGTTGTTGTATGCATAAATTATTTTTAAGTTTATGTTTAAAGTCCCCCTGTATAAATATGTAATAATTTATTTTTCCATTCTTCTTGAAATAAGCATTTGGGTTTTTCAGATTATTTACAGTTTTGTGCCATCGTGGAAAAGGCTGCTACAAACATTTATTTAAATATTCTTTGGTGGACATATAAACTCATTATTCTTGGGTAATTCCACTGGAATGAACTTAACTAGGCCATAAAATAGGCCTATATTTAGCCTTAGTGGTAATTATTAAATGTATTTCAAAAGGTGATCAAGTTGTGTGCTCTTATGAACAATGTATGGGAGTTCCAGTTGTATCTCATAAAATTGTGGTTTTAATTTGCTTTCCCTGAAGAATAATGATGCCGAGCACCTTTTCATATGCTCACTGGCCATCTGGATATTCTTTTCTGTCTAGCACCCGTTCAAGTCATTTGTTTATTGTTCACATGTAGGCATGCTTTACAGATTCTGGCTATAAGCCCCTGCAAAACCATGTATTGTGAACTCTCTACTAATCCATTACTTAACTCACTTTCATAATGATGTTCTTTGAGGTACAGAAATTCTTAGTTTTGATAAAGACCAAATAACTATTTATATTTCTTTATTAGTTGGTCTATTTTGTACCCTGTTGAGAAATCTTTGCCCACTTCAAGTAATAGACACACTTTTTTTTTCATGCAGGTCTATTTTCCACCTCAAATCAATTTTTGTGATGGTATGCAAAAGGTGTCAGGGTTCCAATTGCCCTATGACCATTTAACGAAAAGATCTTCCTTTCCTGCATTGAATTGCAGTGATGTTTTTGTCATAAATCAAGCGATCATACATGTATAGACATATTTCTGCACTCTATTTTGTTTCATCTGTTAGCTCAGCATCCCAGATATATCATAATGTGCTTATTAATATAGCCATAGAGAATTTGAAGCTCATCAGTGTTTTGTTTTTCCTTCATTTGTGTTCTCCTTATTATTTTATCCATTGTATGTCCTTTGATTCCATAAAAATTTTAGAATTAGTTTTTAAATTCTAAATCCTTTTCAAATCTATAAAATTTCCCTTGCAGTTTTGATTGGCATTGCATTAAGCCTATGGATAATTTTGGGGAGGATTGCTGTCTCAAAAATATTAGTTATGGAGGACAATGAGGCAGACACTCACAAGGAAAGCCACAACCTCCCCCCCAGACAGAGCATCTGAGGAAAAAAAAGGGGTTCTCTTACGAGTTAGGTTGCAGCAGAACTAAACATAGCAGCCTAGCAGCCCTGAATGAACAACAGAGATCACAGCTCAGCACTTGAGCTCCTACAGACTGTCTGCTCAAGCAACTCCCTGACCCCTCTATATCCATAAAACTGACATTTGGCAGACATCATCCTGGGACAAAGATAGCAGAAAAAGAAACTGGTAGCATCCCTCACTGTTCCGCAGCCGCTACAGGTGCACCCCAGACAAGCAGGGCCTGGAGTGGACCTCAGCAGTCGTACAGCATAGGGGCTAGACTGGTAGAAGGAAAACCAAGTAACAGAAATACTCCATCATCAACAATCTGGGTGTCCACCCAGAGATCCAATCAAAAAGTCAGCAACTACACAGACGACAGGTGGATAAATCCACAAAGATGGGAAGAAACCAGCGCAAAAAGGAGGAAAACACCTGAAACCAGAACACCTCGCCACCTAGAAAGGACCAAAACTCCTCACCAGCAAGGGAACAAAGCTGGATGGAGAATGACTGTGACAAAATGAGGGAATTAGACTTCAGAAGGTAGATAATGAGAAACTTTTGTGAGCTAAAAGAACATGTTTTAAATCAACGCAAAGAAACTAAGAACCTTGAAAAAAGATTTGAAAAAAGATTTGAGGAAATGATAACAAGAATGGATACCTTAGAGAGGAATATGAATGAATTAAAGGAGCTGAAAAACACAATACGAGAACTTCGCAAAACATGCACAAGTTTCAATAGCTGAATTGACCAAGCAGAAGAAAGAATATCAGAAGTCGAGGATCAACTCAATGAAATAAAACGAGAAACCAAGATCAGAGAAAAAAGCGCAAAAAGGAATGAACAAAGTCTCCAAGAAATGTGGGACTATGTGCAGAGACCTAACCTACGTTTGATAGGCGTACCAGAATGTGACGAAGAGAATGAATCCAAGCTGGAAAATACTCTGCAGGACATTATCCAGGAAAATTTCCCCAACCTAGCAATGCAGGCCAACACTCATATCCAGGAAATACACAGAACACCACAAAGATACTATGCAAGAAAAGCAACCCCAAGGCACATAATCGTCAGATTCAACAAGGTTGAAATAAAGGAGAAAATACTAAGGGCAGCCAGAGAGAAAGGTCGGGTCACCCACAAAGGGAAGCCCATCAGACTCACAGCAGATCTCTCGGCAGAAACTCTACAAGCCAGAAGAGAGTGGGGGCCAATATTCAACATCCTTAAAGAAAAGAACTTTCAACCCAGAATTTCATATCCAGCCAAACTGAGCTTCAGAAGTGAAGGAAAAATGAAATCCTTTGTGAACAAGCAAGTACTCAGAGATTTTGTCACCACCAGGTCTGCTTTACAAGAGCTCCTGAAAGAGGCACTACACATAGAAAGGAACAACCAGTACCAGCCATTCCAAAATCACACTAAATGCTAAAGAGCATCAACATAATGAAGAATCTACAACAACTAACGGGCAAAACAGCCAGCTAGCATCAAAATGGCAGTGTCAAATTCACACATAACAATATTAACCCTAAATGTAAATGGACTAAATGCACCAATCAAAAGACACAGACTGGCAAATTGGAAAAAAAGCCAAAACCCAGCAGTGTGCTGTATCCAGGAAACCCATCTCACATGCAAGGCTGCACGGCAAAAGAAACAGTCACTAGAGTGAATCGGCAACCAACAGAATGGGAAAAAATTTTCGCAGTCTACCCATCTGACAAAGGGCTGATATCCAGAATCTACAAAGAACTCAAACAGATTTACAGGAAAAAAACAAACAAGCCCATTCAAAAGTGGGCAAAGGATATGAACAGATACTTTACGAAAGAAGACATATATGAGGCCAACAATCATATGAAAAAATGCTCATCATCACTGGTCATCAGAGAGATGCAAATCAAAACCACATTGAGATACCATCTCACGCCAGTTAGAATGGTGATCATTAAAAAATCTGGAGACAACAGATGCTGGAGAGGATGTGGAGAAAAAGGAACACTTTTACACTGTTGGTGGGAGTGTAAATTAGTTCAACCATTGTGGAAGACAGTGTGGCGATTCCTCAAGGCCTTAGAAATAGAAATTCCATTTGACCCAGCAATCCCATTACTGGGTATATATCCAAAAGACTATAAATCATTCTACTATAAGGACACATGCACACGAATGTTCATTGCAGCACCGTTTACAATAGCAAAGACCTGGAATCAACCCAAATGCCCATTGATAATAGACTGGATTGGAAAAATGTGGCACATATACACCATGGAATATTATGCAGCAATCAGAAATGATGAGTTTGTGTCATTTATAGGGACATGGATGAATCTGGAGAACATCATTCTCAGCAAACTGACACAAGAACAGAAAATGAAACACCGCATATTCTCACTCATAGGCGGGTGATGAAAAATGAGAACACATGGACACAGAAAGGGGAGTACTAAACACTGGGGTCTATTGGGGGGAAACGGGGAGGGCCAGTGGGCGGGGGAGGTGGAGAGGGATAGCCTGGGGAGAAATGCCAAATGTGGGTGAAGGGGAGAAGAAAAGCAAAGCACACTGCCATGTTTGTACCTGCGCAACTGTCTTGCATGCTCTGCTCATGTGCCCCAAAACCTAAAATCCAATAAAAAAATTAAAAAAAAATATTAGTTATGGTGTCAAAAATATAGACTATTCATTTGATAAAGTCATCTAATAGCTTAATGTCTTAAGCAATGATTTTAGCTCTCAGTGTAGCAATTTGCCTATCCTGTATCAGTTTTACTTCAATGTATAGATATTTCATGCAGATTTAAAAATTTTATTTTCTAATTGTTCCTAGTGTATGGAAATACAATTGGGTTTTACATATTGACCTTGTGTTCATTGAACTTGCTACACTTACTAATTTTAATCATTGGGTCATGTATTATTTTGGATTTTCTAAGTCTACAATCACGCCATCTGCAAATGAAGAAAATTCTGTTTCTTGCATTATAATCTTTATATCTTATTTATTTCACTTGCCTTATTGGCCAGACCTAGTGGAGAGTTGACACTCTATTTAGATCTGCTTATTATCCAAGGGAGGCAGGGACTTTAAAATGTAAGAGATATAAAATGAGCAAGTGGATTATGGAATTCTAGCTACTGAGCCAAACTAATGACTAATGCCCTACTTATAAATGGACTCTAAACAACAGAATCAGCGCTTCCCATCCCCGCTTTGTGGGAAGAAATGCAGAGAGGCCTAGAAACAAGGGAGTAGAAGCAGAAGCTTCTGGATTTAGGAAGAGAGACACAAGTGTTCTTTTACCCATGACATCTGGTTTTGTATTTGACCCTTTGGATTTGCAGCCTTACAGTTTGACCAATGTATTCGGGTGAAGCCAAACAAAAACTGCCACAGGATTCCCGCTTTACCTGGTCCCAATTTTGTCATCCTCATCATCATCTTCATTGTCACAGAAACTATGAAGTAATATTAACCCATTTCTCAGATTGCGAAATTGAGGCTTATGTGAGTTTTGAGATGAAGGAATTTCTGGATAAAGTAAATGCAGCAGGCACCATAAAATAAAATGAAGAAAAAAACATAAAACTCCAGAGTTAACCAACTAGACAGCAATTCTTGAATTTTACTCTACATTTAAGAATCACATGAAAAGTTTTTTTTTTTAATGCTTTATTCCCACAGATTTTGATTCTATAGGTATGACACAGGGTCAGGAGTCTGCTTTTTTTAGTGAGTTGTCTAATGATTTTGATCATTAGATCAGGAGATCTTACTTTGAAAAACAGTGCAATTGGGAGAGTACTGCATTTCAAGAGGATGGATAATATGGACATGCAAGCGACTTTGTGTTAACTTAGATAATAGTGCTTAGGGAACCAGGAAACACATCTAGAAATGCCTAATGTAGGTAATGCCCTATTGGGATTAAACTATGTCCTATCATGATTAGTATAAAATACCTTGTTTTGATGATAAAGAAGGGAATGATTTTTGTTTTCAACAACAGAAGGAAATTTATCTATGATTTGAAAAGCAGTAGAGAGGATTAGGGACACATAAGCCTTTTAGTTGCAGACTTTTCAAGAAGAAAACAGGCTAAAACAATGTATGAGATTCTCCACTATGCATAAAACTTTTTAATTCTTTGTTAATTAAAAAATAAAAAATATATATTTAAAGGCCATAAGCCAATTATCTTAGTGCTTCCTTCAATGTTCTAAAATTTAGACATGTTTTATCTAATTACTTTATTTACTCTTTTGACTCTTTCTGGGTTCTTTAAAACATTTTCACTTCTATTGAAGAAAGCTGGTCCCAACACTGTTAAAGCTCTGCTTATTGCAGAATACAGCACAACGGTGCTCTAAACTCTGCCTTTAACATGCTCATGATAATTTCAGCACAGACCATGCTAATACTCATATTTGTTTCATGACCATGCTTAGCCGTCTGCTACATCCTCACAGCCCGGCTTTCCTTTCCCTGAATCTATGATGAGTTTGGTTGGTGTGAGGACTGTTATTGAATTTTGTCTCCAAAGTTCACCTGACATTGTATCTCTAATATTATTAGAATACAAATGTGCCTATTTACATTTATATATCTATAATATACATGTTATACAATATATATTTCCATTTATTTATATGTTATATAACATATAAATATTGGAATACATATTTATTTTGTCTTTTGGAGAGTTAGCTATAGAATCAAATAGACATTTTTCCCATTAGTTCAATAGGATATGTTGTGAGACATTTACGGTTGTCATGAATTTGGTAAATAGGACCCAAAGCAAGGAACCAAGAGTCACTAGTCATCTACCATTTTTCATTAAGAATGGCTCACATGTTAAGCACAGCTGCATTTCTCAAAAAAAAATTTTTTTAATCATATTCTATTTTTAATTTTTCTTTCTTTCACATTGCATTTTAGGTTTTGGGGTACATGTGAAGAATATGCAAGATAGTTGCATAGATACACATGTGGCAGTGTGATTTGCTGCCTTCCTCCCCTTCACCTATATCTGGCATTTCTCCCCATGCTATCACCCCCCACTGTCCCTCCCCTATTCCCCCCAAAAGACCCCAGTGTGTACAGCTCCCCTCCCTATGTCCATGTGTTCTCATGGTTCAACACCCGCCTATGAGTGAGAACATTCAGTATTTCATTTTCTGTTCTTGTGTCAGTTTGCTGAGAATGATGGTCTCCAGGTTCATCCATGTCCCTACAAAGGACAAGAATTCATCATTTTTTATGACTGCATAATATTCCATGGTGTATACGTGCCACATTTTCCCTGTCCAGTTTATCATCGATGGGCATTTGGGTTGGTTCCAGGTCTTTGCTATTGTAAACAGTGCTGCAATGAAAATTTGTGTGCATATGTCCTTATAGTAGAACGATTTATAATCCTTTGGATATATACCCAGTAATAAAAAGTGTTTAAGAAAGAACAGCCCACAGTTGGACATTCCTGTAGAGTTTAAGAAGCAGCAACTGAACAGGCTCTGAAACCTCCAGTCCTCATCTCTTAGCTGGTGTGAAGAGGTGGCGAGGGATGGGAGGAGTCAAGAAGAGAATAACACCAGAGTGTTCACCTTTTCCCACAAGCCACTTGAAGGGTCAATACTCCAAGATAATTACTTTCAAAGACAGAAATCAGCTAAATAAAAAGGAACATTATGTGGCTTTTCGTCTTTGTTCTGAAGCAGACTTTGACCTGCGTTTGCATCTACTTAAGCAGAAGACAGGGACACTGGAGAGAGATGGCAGTGGAGAGGGGCAGCCATGGCCTGCCTAGGTTTCTGCACTGGGCACGGTGAGGAGGTGCGTGTATTTATGGGCAGGTGCCGCCTCTGTCCTGCCAGAGCTTCACCCAGAGGAGAAAGTAAGGGGCTCTGGAGGGTTCTCTTGAGTGGGGGGCTGGCAGGAAGGGGAGACACCTCCCTTGAGGAGCCCCTCAGGTCCCCAGGATGCTCTCTCATGGGGACACTCACCACACACAGGCATCAGTGGTAGGCCAGGGAAGCAACAACGCCAGAGGGGCACAGTGGTTAAGTAAGAACAGTTTTGTTCTTTCTTCTCCTTAATCTTTTTCTGTCACCTTAACCCGAGAAGTTAAAATCAAAGAAAAAGGAGGGAAGTTGAGAACCAAGCAGGCATGTCCGCCTCACTGTAGCTGGAGGTCAGGCCCAAAGTTCGGAGAGCAGAGAAAAGGTGGAGATTGGAGTGTTAAACAGAACTGCCCTGAGACTTATTTCACCACAGAAAGTGACTCAGAGGTTTGGAGTTTACGTTCCTGGACCTCATCAAGGGCATAAGGACCAGGGCCCCTCTGAAGGACCTGATCATGCTTAAGCCTCTTTGATGCTCTTTTCTTCGGCACCTTTTTCTCTTGTTATTATTCCACCAGGAAAATGTTTATACAGACTCAGATAGGCAGACTTACATTATATATTTGTATCATTTCCTATAAGTCAGTTTATGCCAGATTCTTTAATTTGCCTATAAAGCTGAAAGTTTTGAAATAAGATGTTAGGAAAGACTTCTTTATTTTATTTTCCCAGCTATACTTCCTTTCTTGAAAGTGATAAGCAGAGAATCACCCAACTGCCTGAATGGAGGAAAAGATATGCAGTTAAAAACAAAAAGATAAAAAAGCAAAGACTCTGTTAATATTACCAAAATGGCTTGTCACACATGGTGATTATTCTGAAACCACGAATGACCAAAATTGGGAAAGTCCTTTCTGTAACATCACAAGGACATCTAAGTGATTATCTTCCATATCTGTAAAGGAATTTTATGGAAGCAGGCGGAAGCCCAGGACCTGAAGGAAAGCATTCATGTATTTAGTCACAAGAGGGGGCTCCTGTGTCTGTCAATAAGATGCCTGTTCAGCTGGGGAGAGTGTTTGGCTCACACTCAGTAGGAAAGTCATACAGAAACTGTGACAAATGATACATTTTATTCTTTGTTCTAAGCAGAATAGTCTGTACATTGCTTCCAACATTCAATAACTCCTGGTCTTGTCTCAATCCATTATGAAAAGTTTTGTTTCCACTCAAAAGAGGACAACATAGAAAGAGGGAGACAGGAAGTAGCTATACATCTTTCAAGGTGAATTAATCTATTTTTGTAAAGTTTCTGAGATAGAGAAAAGTACACATTTTTGGTGAAGAAGATATTGTTTTTCTCAATCAATTTCATTTCTCTTTAACTTGAGAAGATAATGAGAAAAAGTCTTCCAGGCGAATCATTTCTTCCTTCTTACAGTCCCTTCCTTTCCCCTCTCTGTATGTCAATTCTTTGTGTGTGCCACCACTGGGTACACATATGGAGAATGGGGAAAGGTGGGTCAGGGACAGGGTTTCTGGGGTGTAAGGATGAGTATGAGCCCAAGTCTTTTGTTTCCTTTGTACCAAGATTTACAGTCTATGAATGCTCTCCTAGAGACATAAGATAGCTAGAGGCATTTCAGGCAACTGGAGACATGGCTTCCTGATCAGGCTCTAACTATACCTTTCCTGGTTACTTTGGACACATTAATCTCTGTGTCTGAGCCTCATTCACTCTTTCTTCTTACTTAGATGAGCTTTCTCCATCTTCTTATGATGGTGTAAGCCTTGGTAGTGTTTTCCTGAATATAAAGAAAAATTATTTGCACTCATTGGGGCCTGAGGTCCTTAAAAAGATAAATTCTTTCTCTTGGGTTGTAAAAAATTGATAAAATTGATTTAAAAAAGGGGGGTTCCATGCGAGTGCTATCTATTCTTAAGATTTTTATTTTAGAGTTTAAAACTCATAAATGCTCTCACTGGTCCACCTAGGTTGGAAATAGATGCTTGTTTCATATTTTTACTCTCTTTTATATTTTTATTCTCTTTCCAGGAACATAGTTAAACCTGGGGAGAAGGTATCAGCCAAGGAGCTGCCTCCTTGGCTGACTCTAAGCCTGGGGATTCCCCAAAGTGACAGCTGCCAAGCAAGGGGCTGTGCCAGAAGTGATACGTTTGCTGATACATCTGCACTCCGTTACCTCCTCCAGCCCAGGTTGAGACACAAAGGCTGAGCGGTGGGCCCTGAATTCTACTGTTGACTTGAAATCTGAAGCTCATGACAGAGCTGACTGTCCTCTGACCCTGGATCAGAGTTTTAGCCCTAAGAAAAGATGATGTTCAAAACCAAGAAATCAGAAGAGGAATCTGCTGCCTGTACTATCGCACTGTCCTTCACCCAAGACGCTAAGGGCAAGTGATCAAACCACAGCTGTTTCCTTTTTGAGGAAGTCACATTCTCAGTGTGAGGGGCTACATCATACCCAGTGTATTAGTTTGTGCCATAGGCTGGGGACTTAAAAATCAGAAATTTATTGTCCCATGGTTCTGGAAGCAATGTCTGATGTCAAGATGCCAACAGGATCCAGGGGAGAAGGACCTGTTTCAGCCCTTTCTCTTCGGCTTATAGATGGCCATCATACCCTGGCGTCTTCATATCATCTTCCCTCTCTGCATATCTGTGTCCAAATTTCTCCTTTTATATTGCATTAAAGCCCACCTTATTTTACTTGATTACTTTGTAATCAAGAGATAATCTTGAATGCAACTCCAAATAAGGTCACATTCTGAAGTACTGGGGATTAGGAGTTCAACATATAAATTTTAGGGGGATAGATTTTAGCTTGTAACACTCAGTGAAAGCTCATAGAAGAGCTTTCTCTGCTGTAGAATTTCCTATATTATTGAGCCCAAGGGAAAATGAAAGACAGAGCCATGGAGTCCTGCCTCTTAACCAGTTCAACCCCACGATCCAATCACCTCCTACCAGGCCGGATCTCCATCATTGGAGATTACAATTTGAAATGAGATTTGGGGACACAGATCCAAACCATATCACTGCCCATCCCTAAGGACAGTAAGTCTAGTACCCTGGCCCTGCACCAGATAACCTCAAAGACACCACCATGTGGGCAGATTAAACCACACCTGTCTCCCTGGTGAAGAAGGGAGATAACATCCAGTTAAAGAAGGCATCGCACAAGAACTTGTGAGATTAATGGAAGAAGGTGGAAAATAAAATAAGAAGAAGGAAAGGGGAAAAATAAGGAAAAGGTACATAAAATCAAAATCTGCACCAGTAAAGAAAAAACAGGGAGTGAGAAGACGCTGGATATTGTCCTTTCTACAACTAACATTTTCATTCTTGGTAAAGGTCCACTGTCAAGTTCATAAATTGAGCATTAGTTTTCTGAGGAGTGTCTGGGCTCCCTCAATTTTTTTGACTATAGCACCTGCATAGAGAAATAAATGAATCTTGGAAGTTTGCCAAAATGAAATCATTATATTAATATTTCTTATTTCAACATTTTCCTAATTTTATATGCACCCGTATTCCATTTTTTTGTGATTGATCGCATTGTTGTTTAAATATCTAGGCAATATAGAATAAAAAGTGATACTGCATTGATTTGCTCCTGACAAGTTCCTAATTACTGTTAAAGGTTTCATCACACTTCCATTTAAATACAAACTCACAATAAACATACTTTTAAAAAACATAAGTAGGATCACACTATATGTAAAATGCTGTGATTTGACTAAGAGAGAGAAGTTTTTGCAACTCAGAAAATTTAACCCACCTTGTATTTTTTCACAAGTGTAGTAAGTCACAATACAGATCTACCATAATGTATTCACTATCTATATTGAAAGAATATTTAAAATTTTTACCCACTTTTTAAAACTACTGTATGCAAGTTACAATGCTCTAAGTGTATTTATGAGTATTTAAGAAAAATTCCCAGTGAAATGGTACTTCTGCATTCAATAATATGTAAATTACCCCTGTAGATATTTATTAATTATGTTTCAGCTATCAGAATATGAGAGTATCCATTTCCTGACATTATCAACAAAACTGAATATTAATATTATGATTCTGAACTCTTTTTGCAATTTGATAAGTAAGAGATGACAGAAAGGGACTTTTCACAGAAATGCGAGTTACAGGAAACCAGTCCTTAAGCGCTGAAGTGGCAAGAAGAGCAAGCAGTCATAGGAATCTGGAGAAAGCTGCTGTAACAGTATGGAAAACATTTATATGTGTTTTTTCTTTTCTAATATAAGCACTTAAGAAAATAAATTTCTCTCTATGCACTGAATTGGCTGCATTCTACAAATCTGTTGTTCAAATATTTTTGTTTCTTTAAGAGAAGGAGGAGGAGGTGAAAGTGGAGGACAAAGAAGCATTTCTCTAGCAGTACTGTGCTTGATTCTGAAGTGGCAGTGTTTTCATTCCACTTCCACCTCCCACATTGCAGATCTCTCTCTGTGTGTGTGTGTGTGTGTGTGTGTGTGTGTGTGTGTGTGTGTCAGAGAGAGAGAGAGAGACTTGTTTTAGATTGGCTGGGCCAACTCTGTGTTTCCTGTAGAAATGTTTGAACATAAGAGGCAGCAAAGAAGAACGTTTATCTTGTGAACCGTTCTCCATGTTTCAGACGTAAGATTTTCGTTCTCAGTGAATTTAGGTGACAGAAGGAATGGAGACACTATTGGGCCTGCTCATCCTTTGGCTGCAGCTGCAATGTGAGTTAGAGGGAACTGGAAATGAGCGAAGAGCAGGAAGACTCCAGGACATTTCTCTAAGGAGAGAGGGAGAAAGAAAGGGAGTTGTTACAACTGTATGGTTCTCTGGGAGTTTCTGTGGAAATGAAAAGAATAAATTTAAAAGTAATTTCTGAGGAATCATTAGCCGCTAACCAGTCTATTGCTGTTTTTCTGAACAGGGGTGAGCAGTAAACAGGAGGTGACGCAGATTCCTGCAGCTCTGAACGTCCCAGAAGGAGACAGCTTGGTTCTCAACTGCAGTTTCACTGATAGAGCTATTTACTCCCTCCAGTGGTTTAGGCAGGATCCTGGGAAAGGTCTCACATCTCTCTTGTTAATTCAGTCAAGCCAGAGAGAGCAAACAAGTGGAAGACTTACTGCCTTGCTGGATAAATCATCAGGACATAGTACTTTATACATTGCAGCTTCTCAGCCTGGTGACTCAGCCACCTACCTCTGTGCTGTGAGACACAGTGCACCACAGGCACCTGCAACCAATACCCAAACTATAGTTGGGGCTCTAATCACATGTTTTATTGTGAGACTCAGGAATGTTTTTGCATTAACAGGTCTTCTAAACTGACTCTGTCACTACATGGAAGCAATTAAATACACAAAACTTGAATTAATAATCTGAAGTTAAACTATGAATTCTCTCATATTTAGATTTTTATCAATTTTAATATAAATAATATTTTTATTTCATACAGTTCAGTCTTTTAAGGCGAACAATTAAGTGGTATTTAGTAGATTCACAATGTTCTGCAGCTTTTATCTCTGTGTAGTTTCAAAACTTTTTAACATCCCAAAAGGAAACCACATACTCATTGAGCAGTTACCTTATCCACCTCCCCCCAGCCCCTGGCAGCCACAAACCTGCTTTCAGTCTCTATGGAATTGCCTATTCTGTACATTTCATATAAATGAAATAATATAGTATGTAGTGGCATTTTCTGTATGGCTTCTCTCACATGGCTTAATTTTCTGAGATTTATTCAACTTAGGAAGGACCAGAGAAAGCTAAATATGCACATCTAACCAATCACATGGGATACCTCACTTTTAGTTAGTCTGCTTATATCTTCCCCATGCAAGATCCTCCAATCAGGGCACATCTGAAGCTTTGTTAGCTTTCTTTCACTCTAAAGCTTCCCTACTCCTCTGCCTATCTTTAAGTCTCTGACAAAACATGAGGGATGGTAGCTGACTCTTTTGGTATAGCAAGCTCTGAATAAATTGCCTTTGCCTTTCTCATTTAGGTGGTCCTCACTTATCTCCACAGATCCCCTGTAATGACACTTAATTTTTCTTTTTATCAAGTTCTCACTTTGCCATAAGAGTCACTTTGGACCTGAAAAATTAACGAATCACCATAATAAATGTTAAATCTGGAGGGCAGCTTGTCCTCCATTGATAGGTCACTGAAGCTTACATCAATCAAATAGCACTTCTTAGATAAGTCAGAGAGATGCAGTGATATAAAGCAGTTCTCAATATTTATGTCCCAAACCCTGTCATCAATAAAACCTTGAAACATCAAACAGATATCTCGGCCTTCCTGGAAGATTTTCTTATCAACAAGTTCTTGTTCTCATCTATTTCTTTCAATAAATATTCAGGCTCCACATTGTGTGATGAGGAGTTTGCATTCACAGCCTCTGCTATATCTGGACAACAAAGCTGCTTTCTTTCTTGATCACAAGCCAAGTTGTGAGTAAGTAATACATTCAGATATGTAAGCTATAAAGGAGCTTAAATAATGGGGGACTTCACCACCCCATTGACTGTGTTAGGCAGGTCATCAAGGTAGAAAACTAACAAAGAAATTCTGGACTTAAACTTGACCAATTGGATCTGATAGAATTTTATAGAATACTTCACTGATCAACCACAGAATATACATCATTCTCATCTGTAATGGCCATAAAGCAAGTGTCAATAATTTTTTTTAAATAATTGAAATTATACCAGCCATACTCTTAGACAACAGTGAAATAAAAATGGAAGTCAATACTAAGGAGATCTCCCCAAATCACACAATTACATGGAAATTAAACAACTTGCTCCTGAATGATTTTAGATAAACAATGAAATTAAGGCAGACATCAAAAAAATTCTTCAAAATGAATGAAAACAGAGACACAACATACAAAAATCTCTGGGATGCAGCAAAAAGCTGTGATAAGAGGAAAGTTTATAGTGCTAAATGACAACCTCAGAAAATAAGAAAGATCTCAAATTAACAATCTAACATCATATGTAGAGAAACTAGAAAAAGGACAAACTAACTCAAAAGGTAGCAAAAGAAAAGAAGAAACTAAGATTAGAGCAGAACTAAATAAAATTAAGACACAAAAATCCATACAAAGGATAAATAAAGCCAAAAGTTGGTTCCTTGAAGAAAAATAAATAAACAAGATGGATAGACTGCTAGCTAAATTAACAAAGAAAAAAAGAAGTTACAGATAATCATAATGAGAAATGACAAAGGTAACATTATGAATTACACCACAGAAATAAAAGATCCTAAGTCTATTATAAACACTTCTATGTATATAAACTCTAGAGAAAGTAGTTGAATCCCTGGAAGTACACAATCTACCAAGATTTAATTAAGAAAAAAATGGAAACTCTGAACAGATCAATATAAAGTTACAAAATTAAAGCAGTCATTTAAAATGTACCAACCAAAAAGTCCTGGGCCAGAAGGATTGACAGCCAAATTCTACCACATGTACAAGGAAGAACTTGTACCAATTCTACTGAAATTTTTCCAAAAAATTGAGGAGGACACACTCCTCCCTAACTCATGCTATAAAGACAGCCTCACCCTGTTTCAAAAACATTATAAAGAAACAAAGAAAAAAGAAAACTACAGACCAATATTCCTCATGAACCTAGATGTGAAAATTCTCAACAAAATACTAGCAAACCAAAACTAGTACTACATGAAAGAGTTAATTCACCAGAATAAAATATACTTCATCCTGGGATGCAAGTTTCATTTAACATATGCAAATCAATAAATATGATTCACCACATAAACATAATTAAAAACAAAAGCCATATGATCATATCAATAGACAGGGAAAAATCTTTTGATAAAATCCAACATCCCTACATAATAAAAACCATTCACAAACTAGGAACTGAAGAAACGTACCTCAAATTAATAAGAGCCATCTATGACAAACCCACAGCCAATATCACACAGAACAGGCAAAAACTGAAAGCATTCCTCTTGAGAACTAGAACAGGACAACGGTGCCCCTCTTACCACTCCTAGTCAACATAGTATTGGAAGTCCTAGCCATAGCAATCAGGCAAGAGAAAAAATAAGAGACATTGAAGTAAGAAAAAAAAGAAGTCGAAGTATCTCTCTTTGCTGACAATATGATTCTATACCTAGAAAATCATAAAGACTCTGTCAAAGGACTCCTGGAACTGATAAATCTTGCAGTTCCTTGGTCAAGTGGATTCCTAGGTGTTTTCTTTTTCTTTTTGGCTATGGTAAATGGTTTGAGAGTGAAAGATCTCTACAGGAATAATTACAGAACACTGCTGGGAGAAATCAGAGTCAACACAAATAAATGAAAAACCATTTCATGCTCATGAATTAAAAGAATCAATGTTGTTAAAATGGCAATACTGCCAAGAACAGTCTAGAGATTCAACACTATTTCTATCAAACCCCCATCATCATTTTTCATATAATTAGACAAAACTATTCTAAAATTCATATGGAACCAAAAAAGAGCCCAAATTGCCAAAGCAAAAAGAATAAAGACAGGGCATCATGTTACTCAACTTCAGACTATACTATAATGCTACAGTAATCAAAATGACATTGTAACAGTACAAAAACAGACACACAGACCAGTGGAACAGAATCAAGAAAAGGGAAATAAAGCCGTGCACCAACAATCATGTGATCTTTGACAAAGCCAAGAAAAACAAGCAATGGGGAAAGGGCTTCCTATTTAATAAGTAAACAGAATTAAAAACAAAAAATTTATGGTAAGACCTCAAACTATCAAGATTTCAGAATAAAACCTGGGAAACACCCTTCTTGACATCAGTCTTGGCAAAGAATTTTTGGCTAAGTCTCCAAAGGCAATTGCAATAAAACTAAAAATTGACAAGAGGGACATAAATAATGAGCTTCTGCACAAAAGAAGAAACTATCAACAGAGTAAACAGACAACCTACAGAATGTGAGATAATATTTGCCCACTACACATTCAACAAAGGTCTAATATCCAGAATCTGCAAGGAACTTAGACAAGTCAACAAGGACAACACAAATAACCCCATTTAAAAAATGGACAAATGACAAGAACAGACACTTCTCAGAAGAAGACATACACAAGTGGCCAACAAATTTATGAAAACAATTCTCACTGTTGCTAATGCAACTCAACACCACATTGAAATACCATTTCACCAGTCAGAATGACTGTTACTAAAAAGTCAAAAAATAACAGATGCTGATTGGCTGTGGAGAAAAAGATACATACACTTTGTTGGTGGGAATGTAAATTAGTTCAGCCACCATGAACAGTTTGCAGAGCAGTTTGGAGGTTTCTCAAAAAAATGTAAAACAGATCTATCATTCAACCCAGCAATCCCATTACTTGGTATATATCCAAAGAAAAACAAATTATTCTACCAAAAAGACACATGTTCATTGTACTGCTATTCACAATAGCAAACACACAGAATCAACTTACCAACCCTTCAAAGGTGGATTGAATAAAGAAAATGTGGCACATATATACCATGGAATACTATGCAGCTACAAAAAAAAAATGAAATAATGACCTTTGTGGCAACATAGAGGCCAAATTTCTAAGTGTATTAATGTAGAAACAGAAAACCAAATACCACATTTTCTCACTTATAAGTGGGAGCCAAGCCTTGGGTACAAAGGACATAAAGATGAGAACTATAGATACTGGGGTCTCCTGGTGAGGGTAGGACTGAAAACTACTTATTGTGTACTCTGCTCACTACCAGAGTGACAGGATCATTCATACGCCATACGTCAGTGTCCTGCAATATACCCATGTGACAGACCTACACGTATACTCTCAAATGTAAAATAAAAGATGAAATTATAAAAAAATAAAAATTAAAATCGGATATAGTTATGAAAAAGGGGGCTTGATTAGTGCTACTTTAAAAACTACTATGTTCCATGATATAAATGAACTTCTATTGTTAATGAAAATTAGTAAACTACATTGCAAGAATAAATGTGAGTGTTTGTCTCTGAAAGAAGTTACTTCCCCCTACACATGTGGTAGCAGAATCTTAGGTAGGCGGACACTTTGCTGTTGGCAATACAGCAATGAAGAGTTATAATTTAACAGGGGGGATGTATACATACAATAGAGCAATTCAAGCAATTATATAATTTCAACACATGATAAGGACAATACATTTTAAAAATAGATATGAAAGATGATAAAATTGTATTTACTTTGGCAGGGTGGAGATTATGCTGCTGGTGGTCAGAGAAGGCCTCTTTGAGAAAATAATTACATTGCAATATGTCAGAAAGATCACAGTAATAAAATTAATGTTGTTGCTAAGAAGAGCTGTAGGCAGAGAGAGCCACTTGTAGGATACCGTGAACTTAACAACTGTTGTATGTGTGTTGTGACTTCTCCAACAAGTGGCTGATTGCCCCTCCCTTTCCCCTCTTTCAGGTCTTTTATTCTCTAAGACCTGAAATTCTAAGACCAAATTTCAATATTGAAAATTGGCTAATTAATAACCCTACAATGACTTCTAGCCACTAAAGTGAAAGGAAGAGTCGCGTATCTCTCACATTTATTTTTCTTTTTGTGAAGATGAGGAATCTCACTATGTTGCCCAGGCTGGTCTCAAACTCTTGAGTTCAAGTAATTCTCCTAGCTTGGCCTCTTAAAGACCTGGGATTATAGGCATGAGCCACCATAATGATATTCTCACTTTAAGCCAAAAGCTAGAAATGATTAAGCTTAGTGAGAAAAGCATGTCAAAAGCCCAATAGGCTCACCACTAGACCTCTTGAACTAAACAGCCAAGTTGTGAATGCAAAGGAAAATTTATTGAAGAAAATTAAAAGTGCTACTCCAGTTAAATACTAAATGATAAGAAAATGTAACAGTGTTACTGCTAATATGGCAAAAGTTTAGTGTTTTGGATAAAATATCAAATCAGTCACAATATTCCCTTAAGCCAAAGCCTAACACACAGCAAGGGCCTAACTCTCTTCAATTCTATGAAGGCTAGTAGAGGTATGGAAGCTTCCAAAGGAAAGTCTGAAGCTAGCAGTGGTTGTTTCCTGATGTTTAAGAAATGAAGTCATCACCATAACATAAAAGTGTAAGGCAAAGTAGCAAGTGCTGATTTAAAACAACAGCAAGTTATTCAGAAGACCTAACTAAAACCGTGATGAAGGTGGCTACACTAAACAGCAGACTTTCATTGTAGACAAAATAGCTTTCTATTGGAAGAAGATGCCATGTAGGACTTTCATAGCTAGAGAAAGGAAGTCAGCACCTGACTTCAAAAATGCAAAAAGACAGGCTGACTCTCTTGTTAGGTGTTAATGCAGCTGATGACTCTAAGTTAAAGCCAGTGCTCATTTAGCATTCTGAAAATTCTAGGGCCCTTAAGAATTATGCTAAATCTACAATGCTACAATGCCTGTGCTCCGTAAATGAGACAACAAAGCCTGGATGACAGCACATCTGTTCACAGCATGGCTTACTGAATATTTTAAGCCCAATGTTGAGATCTACTGCTTAGGAAAAAAAGATGTCTTTCAAAATAGTACTGCTGATTAACAACGCACTTGGTCACCCAAGAGTTCTGTTGGAGATGTACAAAGGGATTAATGTTTTTTTGCCTGCTAATGTAACATCCATTCTGCAGCTCATGGATCATGGAATAATTTTGGCTTTCAAGTCTTACTATTTAAGAAATATATTATACAAGAATATAACTACTGTAGATAGTAACTCCTCTAATGGATCTTGGCAAAGCAAATTGAAGATCTTCTAGAAGATACCATGAAGAACATTTGTAACTCATGGAACAAGGCCAAAATATCAAGATTAACAGAGTTTGGAAGAAGGTGATTCCAACACTCATAGATGATTTTGCAGGGTTCAAGACTTCAGTGGAGTAACTGCAGGAGTAAATACTTCAGTGGAATAAGTAACTGAAATAATTTTGAAATGATATTGATGGTTCTTGTTTATTTTAATTATCTAGGACACTGCTGTAGAAAGCTTTTAAGAATGGGAGGGGAATCATAGGTTTGGCATGGTTAAGTTGTTTTCTTTCTGAAGGCAGTGAATGAATTGAAAGGCTCTTGAGGTGCCCTCTGGAGCTCAGAATTTTTAAATGCCAGTTTTAAAAGATCTGAATGATAAAACGTAATGGTAGATAGCAGGAGAACTAGAATTAGAAGTGAAACCTGAAGATGGGACTGAATTGTTTCAATCTCATGATAAAACTTTAGTAAATAAGGAGTTGCTTTTTATGGATGAGCAAAGTAGTTCCTTGAGATGGAATCTACTCCTGGTGAGGATGCTGTGAACATTATTAAGATAAACAACTAAGGATTTAGAATATTATACAAACTTAGTTGATAAAGCCATAGCAGGGTTTGAGAGGCTTGACACAAATTTTGAAAGAATTTTCACTATGGGTAAAATGCCATCAAACAGTATTGCAGGCTACAGAGAAATCTTTCATGAAAGGAAGCTAATCGATGTCGCAAACTTCGTCGTTGTCTTATTTTAAGAAATTTCCACAGTCACCACAACCTTCAGCAATCACATCCTGATTAGTCAGCATCCATCAACATCAAGGCAAGACCCTCCACCAACAAAAAGATTATGACTTGCTGAAGAATCAGATGATCCTTAGCATTTTTAGTAATAAAGTACCTTTTAATTAATGTATGTACATTGTTTTTCATAGTGCTATTACTCACTTAACAGACTACAGTGTAGTGTAAACATAGTTTTTATACACACTGAGAAACCAAAAAGTTTGCATAACTCACCTTATTATGGTGATCTATAGCAGAATCAGCAATATTTCCAATGGAAAGTTTGAAGCTAGCAGAGGTTGTTTCCTGAGGTTTAACAAATTTGACTTTGCCGTCAATTCAATGACTTACACCCCAGAAATTGTCATTAGCAGAAGCATACCAAAGGTCAGGCAGTGGAAGCGGTCTGCCCCAGTTGCAATAACAAGGGGGTGCTTTACAGAGCTTTTTAAAAACAATAGTAAAAACGATTAATAGCCAATCTGATTTTTATTACCATATGCCAGGAATTCTTAACAATGTCAGTGATAAAATATTATTCCCTTGAAAAAATATTTTGTTAGTTTAAGTTCTAAACAAATGCAGAGGTTACTATTGAGTTTTAATAATATATGTATACTTCAAATCATCACATTTTTATTTCTTATTATATAATAAACAGTTTTCTATATGGAAGTCATTTTGGAGATTCTCAATTTTGCAGATGTCATCAACACTCATGAATTCTAATACAGAGATTTTCCATGTACTTTTTATTCAGTTTCCTTTAATAATACATTAACTTGAAAAACAATGGTATAATTACAACCAGAGTATGGATACTGGTATAATCAAGATATAGAACATTTCCATCTCCACAAGGATCCTCATGTTTCCCTGTTATAGCAATAGCAATTTCCATTATGCACCTACCTACTATTTAACCCCTGGCAACCACTAATTTGTTCTCCATTTCTATAATTTTATCATTTGAAGAATATTATATAAATGGAATCATTCAGCATGTTTATGAACATGTTGGGATTTATTTTTTCACTCTGCATAATTTTCTGGAGATTCATACAGGTTATTGCATATATCAATAGTTCATTCCTTTTCATTGCTGATTGGAATTTCATTGTCTGGAGATACCAGTTTGTTGAACAATTCACTTAGTGAAGGACATTTGGGTTGTTTCTAGTTTTGAGCTATTATGATTAAAGCTGCTATAAGCATTCATGAACAGATTTTTGTATGAAGGTAAGTCTTCATATTCTGGAATACATAGTAAGGAGTACAATTACTGAGTCATGGGGTAAGTGTGTGTTTAGTTTTATAAGAAATGACCAAGCTATTTCCTAGATTGCTGTCTTGCATTCCCACCAGCAATGTTTGAGTAATCTAATTTCTCCACATTCCTGCTAGTATATGGTGTTGTCATTGGTTAATATTTTAGCAACTCTAGGAAATATGGAGAAATCATTGTAGCTTTACTCTGCATATTTCTAATAGCCAATAATGTTAAACATCTTTGGTTTTTCTTTTTTTAGTTAACTAAAGCCCACAGTTTATACTTATTTCCTTAGTTTTTGCCAAATGTCCTTTTTATGTCTGTGAGGTCTGTAATAACATTTCCTGTTTCATTTCTAATATTAATAATTTGTCTTTTTTTCTTTGTTTTACTACAAGTTTGTCAGTTTTGCTGATCTTTTTAAACATTGCTTCTCATTGATTTTTAAAAATTGTTTTCTGCTTTTAACTGTATAGATTTCTGCTTTTATCTTGATTGCTTCCTTCTTTAAACTTGCTTTGGGTTAATTTTTCTCTACTTTTTTTCATTTCTGATATTTACATTTAGGGATATACATTTTCTCTCAATGCTGCTTTAACTATGTCCTTGAGGCCAAGGTGGATGGATTGCCTGAGGTCAGGAGTTCAAGACCAGTCTGGCCCTACAGAAACTGTAAGATGATAAATAGGTGTTATTCTAAGTTGCTATGTCTGTGGCAATTTGTTCTATAGCAACAGAAAACTAATACAGACTTAATAAACTAGATAATGAGTGTCATCAGTTCATAATACATAGGATATATTACAGAATAAGAAAACTTGTAATGAAGTCTTATAGCACATAGTAACTTGCTAGATACTTTCTCAAATTTGACTATATTCCTAAAAATTTATATGACATTAGTATAATGTACTGTGATTTTTGTACTATGTAACAAAAAAAATAGATGAATAAGACCTACTATTTGATAGCACAACAGGGTGACTATAGTAAAAAATAATTTAATTGTTCATTTAAAAAGAGTGTACAATCACACTAAAAGAATGTGACTGGATTGTTTGTAACACAAAGGATAAATGCTTAAGGAGAGGAATACCGCATTTTCCGTGATGTCATTATTTCACATTGCATGCCTGTGTCAAAACATCTCATGTATCCCCAAAATATATACACCTACTATATACCCACAAAAATTAAATATTTAAAAATAAATAATTATAGAAATGTGTCAGAAAAATAAGTAATAAAATATGTAATTTTCTGAATTTTATATTTATGGTATTTGTGTTTTAAAATTTATAGTTTGCTATGATTTTATTTTTCACCTGAAACTTATTTTTGTACCCAGTTTTATTCTTATTTTTAAGTTATTCTTCTAAATATCCTCCATCTTATGTAAGTTCCAGGCTTACAAACATAAATCCTCCTTGGTACATTATCATAAATCTTTGAAATTCAACACTAGAAGGGCAGGAAAGATGTGGAGGAAGTTCACAAAAATTGTGAATTTCTCCTTAGCCCTCTATTTGGCCCCTGGAGGGCGTTGTTGCCTAAATTGGAAATGGTTTTTCTGTAAAAGATTAGAATCAGCTCCTTCCTTCCCCACAGGTTAAGGAGGTATTCTTTCTGACTGAGCATTACTTTAGACAGTGATATATAAAAATCTCAGACACCAGAGGCAGGCAGGTTTGTCAAGAGAGCATCTCTTACTAGCAGTTTTTACAAGAGTCCTAAGAAGAAGAATCTAAATCCCTGCCATTTCTCCTTAGCTTCAACCTGGATTCAAGTTACCCAGTGGTCACATTGTGTCTGTGGGGAATTGCCTGGAAAGGTGTGTGCTGCTCCCTCAGTGCTCGGCCAGATCTCAGTGTGTCTTGATGCTTGGGGTACTCCTATTCCCAAGTGGGTATCATTCCATTTTACTCTCTTGTCCATAAATGGAGCATTGTCTATTTGACTCTGGATACAGACTTTTTGTGTGAGCTGAGTTCACTGACACGGCACTGGCACTGTAGAAAAAAACCAGAGCCCAGTCTGTGACCCAGCCTGACGTTCATGTCACTGTCTCTGAAGGAATCCCTCTGGAGCTGAGGTGCAACTATTATTGATTTTCTGTTCCATCATATATTTTCTGATATGTGCAATACCCCAGCCAAGGGCTCCAGGTTCTCCTGAAGTACATATTAGGATATAGACTTGTTTCAGGAATTAAAGGTTTGGAGGCAGAATTTAGGTAAAGAATGGAAACTCCTTCCTCCTGAGGTAACCCTCAGCCCATTGGAACGACACGCTGAGTATTTCTGTGCTGAGTCCTGCATTACTCAGGACTGTAGTGGGGGCTGCATACAAACTACCTGAGACTCATAGCTTAAACAACTGAGGATGTCAGCTTCTGTTATTTTCGGGAAGTTGATGTGTTCTGTGAAAGCAAATAGTACAAAGAAAGTAGAATCCTGTCTAGCGGTTAGTTCCTATGGACATCTTAGCTTTCTTTAATTTATTTTCTTATTTGCCATTTTACAAAGGAAAGAGCTTGTACCTGATTCTGGAGAAATTAGACTATAGGATTTTCAACAAGCTGGACGATGTGATTTGCTCCATGTTATTTGAGATAGTGATGGGCTGAGATGACTTAATGCTGGCCATGTGGATTGGTGTAAAGCAAATCAATTTGCTTTAAATTATTCATCTAATCTCTCAAGCAATCAGAAACCCAGAATAAGTGCTTATTTCAAGCTGCATTATCAGATTATTTTACCCAGTAACCTGACTTCAGTGAGCTACAGTCTTTTGAGGAAAGAAGCCTCTTCAAAGGACTTCGGCTCACTGATGAAAGTATTTGAGATTGGGAGACTTAATTAAAGCTGACATTTAAGGATGTCTTCAAGGCAATATTTCCAAAGACAATAAAAGTAGGAAGGAAAAAAAAAGACTTTTTAAATCTGGTGGTCTCCAGCAAAAGGCAATATCTAAATGAAACACAACATCATAGCAAAGTTCCATGTGGAATCTTGGGCTTGGTTGTTTAATGAATAAACTGCTCTTTATCAGTTCTACCCAGATTACCTCTCTCCCAGTTTTCTCCCTTCTAATTCAATTACTGTAATACTTGCCGAGTGTCCAATGACAATTACTGATTCCTTAATCATATTTACTTATTTTTCTACACTATTCCTCATGGTGCCAATAGTAACTATTTGCAATGTTCTTGAGCAGTTAATCCAATGTGCCTGCAAAACTTTTATTTCTACTTCAGTGAAAATATAGGTGTTCTCATTTTTCATCCACTTTACCTCCAAATCCATCTACAGATAATTATTATTATTTATGGAGTCTGGGACAAAAGCACAAACAAATTATTTTCATATAGACAGAGACTGCCTCCTATGGCAGCAGCTGCACAACCCACAAATATTTCTATTAATCAAATGCATTTTCAAGAAGAAAGGTCAAGGTATGGGAAGAAGTATTTTTCTTAAACCTGAAAAATGCTGTTAGTAGTTTTTTAGGTTACAGATTGTGCCTGGACCTGAGTGACAGAAACAGCCTGTGTTCTTTAGCACATTTGTGTGTATGCGTGTGTGTGTGTGTGTGTGTGTGTGTGTGTGTGTGTGTGAGATTGAGGGTCCCCATAAAATATGAGGCTCTGGGCAGGGCTCTTGCCTGTGTCTAAGGGTCTTACTGTCCACATCCTTGCTTATCTTCTCTCCTCCTTGTATTTAAAATAAAAAGTCATTATTCAAAGTTTCCCACCTTTGCTTTTGTTACTATCCAGTCTTGTCACCTCCACGGAAAGCATGTAGCATCACATCCTCCATCAAGTCACGTCCTGTAATAGAAGTTTGTAGTAACTGTTACTGTCTTGGTGCCCATGTGGTGTTTAAGAACGCTTTTTTTCCCTTTTATTTGGCCTTCTCTGTGCTAGCAATCAAGGATGCTTTTTAAAAATGATGGCCTTTAGGCCTTTATTATACTCAAGAGATGTTTGTCTCCTCACTAGATCACAAGCTCTCTGAAGGAGAAAATGTATCTTAATTCATTTTTTGAAAATTTCCAAGGTCTCAAATACTCTTAAATATATTGGCTTACCTATATTGAATCAAATTGGTGGGCTCATATTTTTTCAGTTCATACATATGAATTAAATGGATGTTCTTATTACATAAAATTACATTTAAAGTATTTATTTTCATAAAAGCCATCATGGAATCTCATGGTCCTATATATGGTACTCTTCATTTTGTGGGCACTTCTGTTGGGCCAGGACAACCCACAGGTACAGCCCTAGGGAAGGACAGCTGGGCTGAGCTGTCCATATATGCTGAGAGAGATGTGGTCCTTCTCAAGGTTTTAGCGCATCAGGAGGCACTCACTATAGGCTTTTCTTAAATTGAGGGATGACTCTGAAGGACCTAGTAGAGAATAATTGTTGAAAGATTTGAGAAACATATTGAGTATAAGGATGAGGGCCAGTAATAGTAAAGAGGGAAGAATAATTGTGTGCAAGGACAAACGAAATCATTATCAGCACATAAGAAACATAGTTTTGCTGAGTATTCTTTTCAATTGTAGCTCTGTCATCTAAAACAAGACAAATGATGTGAATATTCAAGTACTAGGTTATATTTGACATGCAAATATATCTATATTTAAATTTTTTATCTTTATCTATATCACTATCTTTATCAGTATTTATCAGCAAATATTCCTGGATCAAACAGAATCATATACAGCAAAAGAAAAAGTGGAGAATTCCAAAGACAGGAATCCCTATTAAAATTTTTTTTTATTTCCCAGGATTTTTATATAAGAAAAAAGTATGAACTTTTATTTCATAGGTCCAAAATTATTTCTAAGCTGTTGAAGGCCATCTTTTCCTTAGTATTATTCTGTCCCTTTCCTGTAACTAGAACCCCCACCCTCAACCAAAAAATAAAAGTAGAGAGAGAAAAGGAAGAACATGGAAACAAAAATGTAATGATAGGAGAAAGTGGAAGGAAAAGAGGAAGACAGAAAAACAATAAAGAAAAGATTTACTGGACTGCAAGATGAGCTACAGGAAGTTTGTATAAAACAAGAATTAGAAAAATAAAGCATATTGTCCGTCTAGGGTAACATGTAGAAAAAATATTTGAATTGATCTTATTTTTTCTCTCACAATTTACAGTCTTACTAGCATCATTTTTTATAACAATATTTACCACAATTCTTATTTAAGGAGAGTCCTAATCCACATATTTTATATATTCTAGTGATAAAATTATTACATATATAATACATAACATGTATGTTCTTACTACTTTATATGACTGGAATGACTTTCACTTAAATTAATTCGTTGGTTAATAAAGACCCTTTTGTTAGAACACATTCTTGTTTTGGGGGTTAAAAATGTGGACGCTCATTCCGTGATCCTCTCCAGGCTTGAATTAGTATAGTTGAGGCACGTGTTCCTTCCAAGGAGGCCCCTCCATTTCCTTCTCACAGGACCTTTCACATTCTTTACTATATCCAGAATTATCAGAAAACATCCCTTTGGTTATGGAATAATGACCTTTCTTTTTCCGTCTCACTCCACTACTTTCCACCCCAGTTCTCAGCCAGGTTGAAGCCGGCAGGTGGGGCTTCCTGTCACAAAACGCTGTTTAACTCGGTAGCGTCTGGGGCTGAGCAAGCTTTGTCAGGTGGAGCTGATTGGTTGCAGGAGCAGCAACAGTTCCAGAGCCAAGCCATGACACCCACGGCCCCAAGGTTTAGTTAAATATATGTTATGGCAAAAATGCCCGGAACAAGAAGGCAAAGCGTCATGAAGAGGACACTGGGAACTCTGCTGGGGCTCTTGAGTGCCCAGGTTTGCTGTGAGTTGAGGCTGTCCCAGGTGGAAATCTGAAAGGATTTAGCAGCTGTAGCATTGTTGAGGGGAGGGAGGGAAAGGAGTTAGTAAGTCTCTCAGTCTTTCTATTCAAATAATCTGTGGGGGCATTTTCAAGGTTTTTCAGATGTTAAACTGACCATCACCTATGACCTTTTCTCCATTTCTGACCAGGTGTGAGAGGAATACAAGTGGAGCAGAGTCCTCCAGACCTGATTCTCCAGGAGGGAGCCAATTACACACTGCGGTGCAATTTTTCAACCTCTGTGAACAATGTGCAGTGGTTTCGCCAAAACCCTTGGGGACAGCTCATCAACCTGTTTTACATTCCCTCAGGGACAAAGCAGAATGGAAGATTAAGCGCCACGACTGTCAGTATGGAACGCTATAGCTTATTGCACATTTCCTCTTCCCAGACCACAGACTCAGCCATTTATTTCTGTGCTGTGGTGCCACAGTGCTCCCCAGGCACCTGCAGCCTGTACACAAACCCTCAGCTGGGCTCAGTTCCTCCACCAGTAACAAGCACATCGTGAGGTCACCACAGCAGCATTTGGACAGCTTAGTAATTCATGTCCTTTGCAGGAACATGGATGAAGCTGGAAAGCAACATTCTTAGCAAACTAACACAAGAATAGAAAACCAAACGCCACATGTTCTCACTCGTAAGTGGGAGTTGAACAATGAGAATGCATGGACACAGGGAGGGGAACATCACACACTGGGGTCTGTCAGGAGGTGGGGGACTAGGGGAGGGATAACATTAGGAGAAATACCTAATGTAGATGACGGGTTGATGGGTGCAGCATGTCACCACGGCATGTGTATACCTATGTAACAAACCTGCATGTTGTGTACCTGTACCCCAGAACTTAAAGTGTAATAATAAAAAACATATATTCCTTTTTTACATAGGTAGAGTTTTAACCACAGATTCTTTTTGGCTCTACAGGTTTGGGACTTTGGTCTTTATTTTCCCTTTTCAATACACACTTTCTCCTACCCTTTGAATATCTAACTTGGAAGGTGTAGAGTAGCTGGTAAGAGGACAGAAACCAATTAAATATTTAAGTGAGAGTGTGCAGGACACCAAAAGAGTAAAAAGTAAGAAGAATAAAAAGAAAAGAAAGAACATTCCAATAAACATATTGTTAGACATATTAGACTATGATCCAGCTTAGTTGTGTGTCTCAAGCACGTTCAGGTCTACCTCATCTCATTATGTACCAACAGACAAGGTCAAACATTTGCATCTTATCCCACTAGTGCAGCAAAGTAAAATTTCTTCAAATATTAACATATCAATAAACGGCTGTGGAAAGAAAACTTTAAAATGTTATGTTCCACTCAACTATGTCCAACTATGTCCACTCATTTGTGTTTTTCAGGCTTGTTATATAACCTAGAATATGGTCTATCCTGGAGAATATAACCATGCATACTTGAGAAAAATGTGTATTCTGATCTTGGGCAAATAGATGTCTGTGAAGTCTGCATGGCTTATAGTGTAGTTCAAGTCTTCTATTTCCTTGTTGATATTTTCTTTGTCCTATCTATTACTGAAAGTGAGGCATTGAGTCTTCATCTGTTATTCATGAATTTTTTTGTTTATTCCTTCAATTCTGTCAGCTTTGGTGCATTATGTATTTTGGGGTATGTCATTAAGTACATATATGTTTATAACTGATATATTCTTGATGGAAGTTCCTTTTAATCCTTATAAAATTTCCTTTTTTATCTCTAGCAACATTTTTTGGTTTAAAGTATATTTTGTCTAATAATGGCATAATGACTCCAGTTCTCTTATGGTTGCTGTAAAGGACATATCTTTATCCTTTTTTAAAAAAATTTTTATTGCATTTTAGGTTTTGGGGTACGTGTGCAGAACATGCAAGACAGTTGCATAGGTACACACATGGCAGTGTGTTTTGCTTCCTTTCTCCCCTTCACCCACATTTGGCGTTTCTCCCCAGGCTATCCCTCCCCACCTCCCCCTCCCACTGGCCCTCCCCTTTTCCCCCCAATAGGCCCCAGTGTTTAGTACTCCCCTCCCTGTGTCCATGTATTCTCATTTTTCATCACCCGCCTATGAGTGAGAATATGTGGTGTTTCATTTTCTGTTCTTGTGTCAGGTTGCTGAGAATGATGTTCTCCAGATTCATCCATATCCCTACAAACAACACAAACTCATCATTTCTGACTGCTGCATAATATTCCATGGTGTATATATGCCACATTTTCCCAATCCAGTATATCATCATTGGGCATTTGGGTTGATTCCAGGTCTTTGCTATTGTAAACGGTGCTGCAATGAACATTCGTGTGCATGTGTCTTTATAGTAGAATGATTTATAGTCCTTTGGATATATACCCAGTAATGGGATTGCTGGGTCAAATGGAATTTCTATTTCTAAGGCCTTGAGGAATCGCCACACTGTCTTCCACAATGGTTGAACTAATTTACACTCCCACCAACAGTGTAAAAGTGTTCCTTTTTCTCCACATCCTCTCCAGCATCTGTTGTCTCCAGATTTTTTAATGATCGCCATTCTAACTGGCGTGAGATGGTATCTCAATGTGGTTTTGATTTGCATCTCTCTGATGACCAGTGACGATGAGCATTTTTTCATATGATTGTTGGCCTCATATATGTCTTCTTTCATAAAGTGTCTGTTCATATCCTTTGCCCACTTTTGAATGGGCTTGTTTGTTTTTTTCCTGTAAATCCGTTTGAGTTCTTTGTAAATTCTGGATATCAGCCCTTTGTCAGATGGGTAAACTGCAAAAATTTTTTCCCATTCTGTTGGTTGCCGATCCACTCTAGTGACTGTTTCTTTTGCTGTGCAGAAGCTGTGGAGTTTGATTAGGTCCCGTTTGTCTATTTTGGCTTTTGTTGCCAATGCTTTTGGTGTTTTGTTCATGAAGTCCTTGCCTACTCCTATGTCCTGGATGGTTTTGCCTAGATTTCCTTCTAGGGTTTTTATGGTGCCAGGTCTTATGTTTCAGTCTTTAATCCATCTGGAGTTAATTTTAGTGTAAGGTGTCAGGAAGGGGTCCAGTTTCTGCTTTCTGCACATGGCTAGCCAGTTTTCCCAACACCATTTGTTAAACAGGGAATCCTTTCCCCATTGCTTGTTTTTGTCAGGTTTATCAAAGATTGTATGGTTGTAGATATGTTGTGTTGCCTCCGGTGCCTCTGTTTTGTTCCATTGGTCTATATCTCTGTTTTGGTACCAGTACCATGCTGTTTTGATTACTGTAGCCTTCTAGTATAGTTTGAAATCCGGTAGTGTGATGCCCCCCGCTGTGTTCTTTTTGCTTAGAATTGACTTGGCTATGCGGGCTCTCTTTTGGTTCCATATGAAGTTCATGGTGGTTTTTTCCAGTTCTGTGAAGAAAGTCAATGGTAGCTTGATGGGGATAGCGTTGATTCTGTAAATTACTTTGGGCAGTATAGCCATTTTCACGATATTAATTCTTCCTAACCATGAACATGGAATGTTTCTCCATCTGTTTGTGTCCTCTCTGATTTCGTTGAGCAGTGGTTTGTAGTTCTCCTTGAAGACGTCCCTTACGTTCCTTGTGAGTTGTATTCCAAGGTATTTTATTCCTTTTGTAGCAATTGTGAATGGCAGTTCATTCTTGATTTGGCTTTCTTTAAGTCTGTTATTGGTGTAGACGAATGCTTGTGATTTTTGCATATTGATTTTATATCCTGAGACTTTGCTGAAGTTGCTTATCAGTTTCAGGAGTTTTTGGGCTGAGGCGATGGGGTCTTCTAGGTATACTATCATGTCGTCTGCAAATAGAGACAATTTGGCTTCCACCTTTCCTATTTGAATACCCTTTATTTCTTTTTCTTGCCTGATTGCTCTGGCTAGAACTTCCAGTACTATATTGAATAGGAGTGGTGAAAGAGGGCATCCTTGTCTAGTGCCAGATTTCAAAGGGAATGCTTCCAGTTTTTGCCCATTCCGTATGATATTGGCTGTTGGTTTGTCATAAATAGCTTTTATTACTTTGAGATACGTTCCATCGATACCGAGTTTATTGAGGGTTTTTAGCATAAAGGGCTGTTGAATTTTGTCAAATGCCTTCTCTGCATCAATTGAGATAATCATGTGGTTTTTGTTTTTGGTTCTGTTTATGTGGTGAATTATGTTTATAGACTTGCGTATGTTGAACCAGCCTTGCATCCCCGGAATGAATCCTACTTGATCATGGTGAATAAGTTTTTTGATTTGCTGTTGCATTCGGCTTGCCAATATTTTATTGAAGATTTTTGCATGTATGTTCATCATGGATATTGGCCTGAAGTTTTCTTTTCTTGTTGGGTCTCTGCCGGTTTTTGGTATCAGGATGATTTTGGGTCTCGTAAAATGATTTGGGAAGCATTCCCTCTTTTTGGATTGTTTGAAATAGTTTTAGAAGGAATGGTACCAGCTCCTCTTTGTTTGTCTGGTAGAATTCGGCTGTGAACCCATCTGGACCTGGGCTTTTTTTGTGTGGTAGGCTCTTAATTGCCGCCTCGACTTCTGACCTTGTTATTGGTCTATTCATAGTTTCAGCTTCCTCCTGGTTTAGGCTTGGGAGGACACAGGAGTCCAGGAATTTATCCATTTCTTCCAGGTTTACTAGTTTATGTGCATAGAGTTGTTTGTAATATTCTCTGATGATGGTTTGAATTTCTGTGGAATCTGTGGTGATTTTCCCTTTATCATTTTTTATTGCATCTATTTGGTTGTTCTCTCTTTTATTTTTAATCAATCTGGCTAGTGGTCTGTCTATTTTGTTGATCTTTTCAAAAAACCAGCTCTTGGATTTATTGATTTTTTGAAGGGTTTTTCATATCTCAATCTCCTTCAGTTCAGCTCTGATCTTAGTTATTTCTTGTCTTCTGCTGGGTTTTGAGTTTTTTTGATCTTGCTCCTCTAGCTCTTTCAATTTTGACGACAGGGTGTCAATTTTGGATCTCTCCATTCTCCTCATATGGGCACTTATTGCTATATACTTTCCTCTAGAGACTGCTTTAAATGTGTCCCAGAGGTTCTGGCATGTTGTGTCTTCGTTCTCATTGGTTTTGAAGAACTTCTTTATTTCTGCCTTCATTTCGTTGTTTACCCAGTCAACATTCAAGAGCCAGTTGTTCAGTTTCCATGAAGCTGTGCGGTTCTGGGTCGGTTTCTGAATTCTGAGTTCTAACTTGATTGCACTATGGTCTGAGAGGCTGTTTGTTATGATTTCAGTTGTTTTGCATTTGTTGAGCAGTGCTTTACTTCCAATTATGTGGTCAATTTTTGAGTAGGTGTGATGTGGTGCTGAGGAAAATGTATATTCTGTGGATTTGGGGTGGAGAGTTCTGTAAATGTCTATCAGGTTTGCTTTCTCCAGGTCTGAATTCAAGCCCTGGATATCCTTGTTGATTTTCTGTCTGGTTGATCTGTCTAATATTGACAGTGGAGTGTTAAAGTCTCCCACTATTATTGTGTGGGAGTCTAAGTCTCTTTGTAAGTCATTAAGAACTTGCCTTATGTATCTGGGTGCTCCTGCATTGGGTCCATATATGTTTAGGATCGTTAGCTCTTCTTGTTTTATCGATCCTTTTACCAGTATGTAATAGCCTTCTTTGTCTCTTTTGATCTTTGTTGTTTTAAAGTCTATTTTATCAGAGATGAGAATTGCAACTCCTGCTTTTTTTTGCTCTCCATTTGCTTGGTAAATCTTCCTCCATCCCTTTATTTTGAGCCTTTGTGTATCCTTGCATATGAGATGGGTTTCCTGGATACAGCACACTGATGGGTTTTGGATTTTTATCCAATTTGCCAGTCTGTGTCTTTTGATTGTTGCGTTTAGTCCATTTACATTTAGGGTTAATATTGTTATGTGTGAATTTGATACTGCCATTTTGATGCTAGCTGGCATTTTTGCCCATTAGTTGTTGTAGATTCTTCATTATGTTGATGCTCTTTAGCATTTAGTGTGATTTTGGAATGGCTGGTACTGGTTGTTCCTTTGTATGTGTAGGGCCTCTTTCAGGAGCTCTTGTAAAGCAGGCCTGGTGGTGACAAAATCTCTGAGTACTTGCTTGTTCGCAAAGGATTTTATTTTTCCTTCACTTCTGAAGCTCAGTTTGGCTGGATATGAAATTCTGGGTTGAAAGTTCTTTTCTTTAAGGATGTTGAATATTGGCCCCCACTCTCTTCTGGGTTGAAGTGTTTCTGCTGAGAGATCTGCTGTGAGTCTGATGGGCTTCCCTTTGTGGGTGACCCGACCTTTCTCTCTGGCTGCCCTTAGTATTTTCTCCTTTATTTCAACCTTGTTGAATCTGAGGATTATGTGCCTTGGGGTTGCTCTTCTTGTGGAATACCTTTGTGGTGTTCTCTATATTTTCTGCATTTGAGTGTTGGCCTGTCTTGCTAGGTGGGGGAAATTTTCCTGGATAATGTCCTGGAGAGTATTTTCCAGCTTGGATTCATTCTCTTCATCACATTCTGGTACACCTATCAAATGTAGGTTAGGTCTCTTCACATAGTCCCACATTTCTTGGAGGCTTTCTCCATTCCTTTTTGTGCTTTTTTTCTCTGATCTTGGTTTCTCGTTTTATTTCATTGAGTTGATCTTCAACTTCTGATATTCTTTCTTCTGCTTGGTTAATTCGGCTATTGAAACTTGTGCATGCTTCGCGAAGTTCTCGTATTGTTTTTCAGCTGCTTTAATTCATTCATATTGTTTTCTAAGTTATCCATTCTTGTTATCATTTCCTCAAATCTTTTTTTATATCTTTTTTCAAGGTTCTGAGTTTCTTTGCATTGATTTAAAACATGTTCCTTTAGCTCACAAAAGTTTCTCATTATCCACCTTCTGAAGTCTAATTCCATCATTTCATCACAGTCATTCTCTGTCCAGCTTTGTTCCCTTGCTGGTGAGGAGTTTTGGTCCTTTCTAGGAAGCGAGGTGTTTTCGTTTTGGGTGTTTTCCTGCTTTTTGCACTGGTTTCTTCCCATGTTTGTGGATTTATCCACCTGTAGTCTGTGTAGTTGCTGACTTTTCGATTGGGTCTCCGAATGGACACCCAGATTGTTGGTGATGAAGTATTTCTGTTTCTTGGTTTTTCTTCTACCAGTCTAGCTGCTTTGCTGTATGACTGCTGAGGTCCACTCCAGGCCCTGCTTGTCTGGGGTGCACCTATAGCAGCTGCGGAACAGTGAGGGATGCTATCAGTTTCTTTTTCTGCTATCTTTGTCCCAGAATGATGCCTGCCAAATGTCAGTCTTTTGGATATAGAGGGGTCAGGGAGCTGCTTGAGGAGACAGTCTGTACTTTATAGGAGCTCTATTGCTGAGCTGTGATCTCTGTTGTTCATTCAGGGCTGTTAGGCTGCTATGTTTATTTCTGCTGCAACAGAACTCATAAGAAAACCCTTTTTTTTTTCTCAGATGCTCTGTCTGGGGGCATTAGGGCTTTATTTTTGAGTGTCCGTTTCGCTGTCCTGCCCAGCTAGGAGGCAGTCTAGTCACTATTTACCTGCCAAGGCTCCGCCCTGCTGGTGTGAGGTTCGCCCTGTTGCTGCAGGCTTGCCCTTCTGTTGCGGTCTCCGCCCTGCTGCCAAGGGCTACGCCCTGCTGCAGAGTCTCTCTATTATAGCGGGTTGCCTCGGCAACAGCAGGCTGCATCAGCAATGGGCGTGTACCTCAGTAGGGGCGGGTTGCCTCGGTAATGGCGGACACCCCTCCCCCACAGAGCTGCACTCTCAGGGAACCTCTTCACCGGGAGCGTTTGGAATCGCCGTTTTGTTTGTCACACTGCGCTACCCCAAATGCTGTGTCCCTGGAATCTCCTGGGCTGGCTCACTGTCCAAGTCCTGTTCAGTCTCATGTTCAGCCCTCTCAAGTCTCTGGTTGCCAGTTCAACAGGGCACCTGGACCAGTGCGATTTGTGCGGAGCGCTGTGTAGTCCCGCTGCGCTATGGCGTGGGCCACCGCCACACCAGCTGCCGGCTGCACCAGCCAAAACCTCTGCCTGGAGTCCCGCATCTCTTTTATACCTGGGAATTTCCCCGTTCTGTGGGCAACAAAGATCTGTCTGGAAATGCGGCCCTGACTCACCCTCTCCACGCATGCACTGAGAGCTTCAATCCTAGGTTGTTCTCACAGCACCATCTTGAGTCCTCCACTAATCCATTTTTTTTACTTTCAACTTATTTGTGTCTTTGTATTTAAAGTATGTCTCTGACAGTGTATGGTTGTGTGGTGTGTGTGTGTGTGTGTGTGTGTGCCTGCGTGTGTGTAGCCATTCTGATAATCTCTGCTTTTTGATTGGATCATTTAGTCCATTAACATTTAATGTTATCATTGCTATAGATTATATCTGTCATTTTAATTTTATTTTCTTTCTGTCTTATGTCTTTTTGTTCCTTTGTACCTCCTTAACTGCTTTCCTTTGCATTAGGTGAATGTTTTATAGTGTAATATTTTAATCCCTTTAATTATTTTTTTCACTATGCATTTTCAATTGTTTTCTTTGTGGATGCTTCAGTACTTACTATATATATATATATATATATATATATATATATATATATATATATATACACATATATATATACGTCTAAACTTGTCAGAATTCACTACAGATTTTATGCTAACTTAATGCCAATGGGATTTTCAGATGCCACTTCTATATAGGTCTATTTCTTATTCCCTTTTTTTGCTATTATTGTTATTCATGTTATGTCTATATATGTTACAAACAATCAATTATTATAATTATTTTTTATATAATTATATAATTATTTCTTTACATAATTTTATGTTTTATAAGCTGAGAAGGAAAAAAGGAAAGCACATATATTTGAAGTGTTTGTTGTTAACCTTCTTACTTCTCATTTCTGGTTCTCTTCATTTTTTCTTGTGCACTTAATTATAGTGAAAAGGTCGAGAAGTGATCATTTGTTCCAGTGGATTCAAGTTGCCATCTGGTGTCATTTTCTTACACCAATGTAGTTTTGCAATCTGCCTTCCTCCTTTGTTCTTTTACTGCCAAATAAATTACATTTCTATAAGTCCAATAACATAATTTTATATGTATAATATACACAGTCACATTATCTTTTTAATATGTGTGTGGATGCAAATTACTGTTTGAAGCCCCTTGCTTTCAGCCTGAAGATCTTCCTTTATTATTGCTTGAAGGTGGTCTGCTTGCAATAAATTCTCTCAGTTTGTGTTTATCTAGAAATGTTTTTATTTTACCTTCATGTCTGAAAGATACTTTTGCTGAATATAGGATCTTCATTGATGGTATATTTCTTTCAGCACTTTGCATATATCTTCTCACTGACTTTTAGCTCTGTTGTTTTTGTTGAGAAGTCAGTTGCCAATTTTATTGAGTTTCTCTCATAAAGATTTGTTTTTCTTTTTCCACTTTGATGATTCTATTTGTCTTTCAACATTCTTGCTATGATGTGTCTGAGAGTGAATCTCTTTGCATTCATTTCACTTGGGTTCACTGAGGTTCTTAGATGAGTAGGTTAATGTTTTTATTTTTTTTAATCTGGGAATTCTCAGCCATTGTTTCTTCAAATTTTTGTTCTTTTTTCTGGTACTCTCATTATGCATATATTGGTGTGCAAAATTATGTACCACATTTCTCTAAGTCTCTGTTTATTTTTCTTTATTCTTTTTTCTGTCTTTTTTCTCAGATTGCATAATCTCTGTAGATCTATTTTTAAGTTTACTGATTTCTTGTTCAGGGATCCCAAACCTACTGTTTGACCCTCCAAACAGTAGGGGAGTTGCACTTCCCCAACTCCAGGATTTCTATTTTGTTCCTTTCATAAAAATAATTTTTACCACTTTATAGATATTATTTGGCTGGTCATCATCATATCTTTTTTATTTTCCTAAGCATGATTTTATTTCTTTGAGCATACTTAAAACAGCAATTTTGAAATTTTTGTCTGTGAAATCCAACATCTAAGTAATAGAAAAAGCAGTTGCCAATACCCAATTTATTGTAAGTAAAAAAAAAAAAAAGGCAGTTTCCATTACCCAATTTATTGTAAAGTAAAAATCACACTTTCCTGCTTGGAGCATATTTTATAAATTTTTGTTCAAAAACTAGGCACTTTAGACAACATATTGTATTAGTTTTCTATGGCTGCTCTTATAGGTTGAATGGTGTCTCTCAAAATTCAAGATGAAATCCTAACTCAGTACCTGGAATGTGGTCTTAATTGAAAATAGGGTCATTGAAAATGTCAATATTAAGATAAAGGCATTAGAATGGACCCTAATTGTGATGGTTAATATTAGGCGTTAACTTGATTGGAATGAAGGATGCTTAGATGACTGGTAAAGCGTTGTTTCTGGGTGTGTCCGTGAGGGTGTTGCCAGAGGAGATTGACATTTGAATCAGTGAACTGGGAGAGGAAGACCCACATTCTGTGTGGGTGGGCACCATCCAATAGACTGCCAGCCCAGCTAGAACAAAGCAGGTGAAAGAAGGTGGGATAACCTTGCTTATGAGGCTTCTGGCTGCCTACTTTTCCCCACACTGGATGCTTCCTTCTGTTTCTCCTGTCCATGTGTTCCCGGACCAAATTGAGGTTTGGGCTGCCATTTTTCACGGCTGAATAATGAGATTCAGATGAACTGGGGAAGAAGAGAGCTTTTATCTCTGTATCCAATTACAGGGAGATGGCCTGGAAATTATTGCCAGACCAACTCAAAATTACAAAGTTTTTTCAGAGTTTTATATATCTTCTAAGCTATATGTCTATGTGTAAGTATGCATTCATTTAAAGACATAAGTGATTAACTTCTTTTAATCTATAACTGAGGTTTGAGTCCTGAAGATCTTCTTCTAGAGCCTCGGTAAATTTACTTAATCTAAATGGGTTTAGGTGCTGGGGTACACATACACACAAAGGGAGAACAGCATTTAAAGATGAAGGCAGAGATCAGGGTGGTACCTCAACAAGATAAAGGATGCGAAAAATTGCCGGAAAACCACAAAAAGCTGGGCAAGAGAAATGGAATAGATTGTCACAGCCTTCACAGGGAGTCTCTCTCTAAACTTCTACTCTCCAGAAAAGTGACACAGTAAGTTCCTATTGTTTAAGCCACCTAACTTGTGGTACTTTGTTATAGGTCTAGCAAACTAACAAAGCTGCTCTAACAAATTACTGCAAACTTGGTGGCTTAAAACCAAACAAGTTTATTCTCTTACAGTTCTGGAAGAAAGAACTCTGAAACCAGTTTTACAGGGCTACAGTCAAAGTGTTGTCAGGGCCATTAAATCTGCTGATTTATGAACATGACATATCTTTCCATTTATTAAGGTTCTTTAATTTTTGTCAGCATTGTTTTTGGACTTTTCAGTGCAGAGGTCATGGACATCTTTAAGAAAACAAAAAGACAAGCTATTGGCTTGAAGAAACTATTTGAAACATATAAATTATTCAAAAGTCTTGTGTACAGCATATGTAAAAAGCTCTTACACCTCAATAAAAGAGAACGAATAACCCAACTTAAGAATTAACAAAATACTTTAGCAGAATCTTTACAATAAAAGAGAAAAACGACCAATAAGCACATAAAAAGATGCTCTACATCAGCAGTCAACAAAATATGGCTTATGAGCCAAATTCAGCCATCCACCTATTTTCATAAAGATTTATGTAAATACAGCCATGCTTGGGTTTTTAAAAAATATGTTACCAATGGCCTCTTTCATGTTGCAGTGGCAGAAAGGCTGAAAATATTTACTATTCGACCCTTTATGGAAAAGGTTTCCTGACTCCTGTGTCATTAATAATGAGGGAAGTGCAAGCTAATGCTGCAATAAGATATGTAGCCACTATAGTGTAGCCACTATATATGTAGCCACTATAGAGTGGCCATATAGTAGCACTATATGTATATATATATGTATATATGTACATAGTGGCTACATAGTAGCACATATATATATTTATGTGTATTATATATATTTATGTATATATATGCTACTATGTAGCCACCATGTTGGCTAAAAATAAAAATATGGCTACTATACCAAGTGTTGACAAAGATGAAGTATAATTATCTAATTTAGATCTATTTAAGGACGTATTCTCTTTAGTGTGAAGACTTCTCCATGATCTGATATTGCCATTATGTGGCAAAGGAGATACCATGCAGTGATGGCCAATTTCTGCCTCTGAAGGAACCCCAGAGCAGTTGGGGTGTCACTGTTTCAGTAGCCCTGTTCTCTCCTGGTACCTCCAGCATCCCAATCAGTTCCTCCAGATCCTCCTGAGACATACCTGACCTCAGCAAGGGCAAAATCTCCTTTCATCTGAAGAAATCATTGGCTCAAGAGGAAGATTCAGGCACTTATTTCAGTATTCTGATAGATGTAGGGATTGCTGAACAGTTTTAAGAAGCTGTAGGAAATTGTTTGGTGTAAACTCCCTATATGGCCACAAAGGGGCAATGCTTCTTCAAAGAAGATTAAGATTTGTCCATATATACATATTCAGTAGGTAGCCAGAGATTATCCTTTCAAAATCTAGTAAATTATATCCTACTCTGTTTCAATTCACATATCTGTTTCATTCAATGTATTTGTGTATTTATCCGTTAATCTACCTGAGAAGTATCTGTGTTTATTCTAGCCTAACAGAGTGGAAAATACAACTTTGGAAGTCAACACTTTTTTGAATTTTGCATGTTATCCTTCAAGCCCACATTAACTTTTCTAGTATAACTTTATAATGTTTTCACCCATATACAGCCCAATCTCTAGCCACACTAATCTGTGCCTAAAATTCCTTAATTATTCTTTTTATGGGGAAATCTATCATGGTTTAAGGCCCAGTTCAAGCGTCTTCTCCATCTATACTCTTCTTTGACTGGGTACAGAAGCAGATTTTTTTTTTTTTTTTTTTTTTTTTTTTTTTTTTTTGAGACAGAGTTTCTCTCGTCACCCAGGCTGGAGTGTAATGGCGCGATCTCGGCTCACGGCAACCTCCGCCTCCTGGATTCAGGCAATTCTTCTGCCTCAGCCTCCTGAGTAGCTGGGATTACAGGCATGCGCCATGCCCAGCTAATTTTTTGTATTTTTAGTAGAGACAGGGTTTCAGCATGTTGACCAGGATGGTCTCGATCTCTTGACCTCGTGATCCACCCGCCTCGGCCTCCCAAAGTGCTGGGATTAGAGGCGTGAGCCACCGCGCCCAGCCCCAGAAGCAGATTTTATCACTCTTTCCTTCATCACATTATCTAGACACACTGGGGTCTTTGTCAGGTATCATTGGTTGATACCTGAATATTGGGACTAGGTTGACTGAAGACTGGGACTGAGGCTCTTTCATGAATGAAATGAGATGCAAGTACTGCCTAATTTAGTAGGCACTTACGTAGTAAGCACTCAGTATATATGTATTGAAGATATGCATACATAAATGAAAATGAAAAGAAAGCACACCAAAACATAAACAACTTCTAAAAAGTACCTTAGGGTGCTGGAGAAGAAAAGGATTGGATTCTAGATTGAGGAATGTGGACTACTGTCTCCTGTTGGACTGGTATGGTGTTTTCTTCAAGTGAATTTGGGATGACATCAAACATAGATCCAACAAAATCCTTTTTGTACTTCTGAAAAAAATGTACTTCTCATGTTATTTTAACTTCTATGATTTACTGCACAGATGATCCTTATTTTAGGGCTGCTTTAGAATTTATCTTCAATTTCTGCCTGTGTTAACATCAAAGTTAAATTGGTTCCTCATATTTTCATAGTTGACCCATTATAAAGTGTGAAGAAAATATCAAGTTTTATTCAAACTCAGTATAAGAGCCACCAAAAGTGACTGCATTACTGGATGGTTATTGCTCATACCTTCTGAATTCTGCAGAATTTTTCTATCCTCTCTTACACATTTAAAGATCACAGCTCCTCCAGAACAGATAATTCCAGTATTTCCTAATTTCTTTAGGTACATTTAAAAAATATTTAATTTACCTAATTTGAAATTTAGAAAAAATATGGAGAAAAAATAAACTTGACTTAATTATATTCTATTATTTCTGAGGATCATGTAAAAACATGAAATGAATAACTCTGAAAAACTATAATAAAATTTGAGTTCTCTGAGGACAAAGAGACCACATATTCTCTACGTTCTGATCCATGACCTTAGCTTGTAATAGGATATTATGCCCATTGTGTGCCCTCAATAAACTTTTTAATATTCACAATAAGAAAGACATGCCACTGTACATGTTAATTTTGTGGTTTCACAGGGGTTCTTCTCTCCCACCACTGTAAAATATTTTAATATTCTAAAACATTAAATCATTTATAATGATTTAATAATCTAAAATAATGAAAATCATACAGTAGAATAGCTAGATATGTCAATAGACATTGTTTCACCCGCTCCTGGTCACTTTTCTCCTTCTGTTGGCCATTCACCCCGGCTTAGAGAGATAACAAAATGTCATTAGGCCCCAAAATAATATTTTCTTCTTAAAGTTTCTACCTTCATGACTTTGTGCCCCAATTTTCAGGGAAACTCCCCTTTATAAACTCTTCAGATCTCATGAGACTTCTACACTATCATGAGAATAGCACGGGAAAGACCTGCCCCCATGATTCAACTACCTCCTACCAAATTATTAGAATATTAAAACGTTATTTATTATTTTAATATTCTAAAAGGTATGAGGAAAAGTGTGGGGGCTTGAGCTGCAAAAATTCTAAACTGATCCATATCTGTGTGTAAAGAGGGGATTACTGATTCCCAGTGAATGTATTTTCAGCAATTCTAAATTTGAACAAAGTGGGGAAGTGCTTCCTTTGACAGACATAGCTTTAAGTGAAAGCACTTGTGAAAGGGCGGGGCCTGTTGAAAGGATTCAGTTGAGTGTGAATTCATAGTCAGAGATTCAGCTGACTGGGAAGACCAGAAGACTACCTGGCTGTCACTGAGCTCTGGTTTCAGGAGGAATGGACAAGATCTTAGGAGCATCATTTTTAATTCTGTGGCTTCAACTATGCTGTGAGTTGTGGAGGAGAAACTCCAGGATATGTTACTCACTTGAGTGAATGAGAAATTTAGGGTACAGACAAACTCATGAAGGTAGAAACTTTAAGAAAATATTATTTTGGGGGCCTAATGACATTTTGTTATCTCTCTATGCAGGGGTGAGTGGCCAACAGAAGGAGAAAAGTGACCAGCAGCAGGTGAAACAAAGTCCTCAATCTTTGATTGTCCAGAAAGGAGAGATTTCAGTTATGAACTGTACTTATGAGAACAGTGCATTTGATTACTTTCCATGGTACCGACAATTCCCTGGGAAAAGCCCTGCATTATTGATAGCCATACATTCAGTTATGATTGTAAAAGAAGAAGGAAGATTCAAAATCTTCTTCAATAAAAGTGCCAAACACTTCTCACTGCATATCATGGCTTCCCAGCCTGGAGACTCAGCCATCTACTTCTGTGCAGCAAGCACACAGTCCTCCCCAGGCACCTGCAGCCTGTACCCAAACCTGCAGTTGAGGGTCCAGCCAAACCCCACAGTGGGGGCTTATGTGGGCAAAGATGTAAACTAGTTTTCATTTGCACACACAAGTAGATGAATAAATGTATAAACACTAGTGTGGTAGTATAAGAGTTGTAATTAAATAAAAGAAACTTTTCTTAATAAATGACTATCTAAAACTAACTTTTATTACAGTTAAAGTATTTAAAATTATTAGAAGCATCCAACCAGTTGTGGGGCAACTGGGACTTTTATGCCTTGCTGATGGGATGCAAATCAATATTATGACACTGGAAAATCATTTGGCAGTTTCTTATAAATTGCTCTTAACATAGGACCAGAAATTCCACTCTTAAGTATTTATCTACAATAAATAAAAATATATCTTCACACAAAGACTTTTGTTTACAACAATTTTAACCATAATAACCCCAAGCAGGAAACAACCCAAATGTCCATTAACTGGGGAATAGAAAAATAAATTGTGGTGTATTCTTATAATGGGATACTACAGAGCAATAAAATGCAATAAGCTAGTGATATAGGTAACACATGATGGATCTCAGAAACTTTACACTTCATTGAGTGGATAGATAAATATACTGTGGTACATATCTACACAAGGGAATATTATTTATCAATAAAAAGAATGAACTATTGACGCATGCAACAACTTTGATGAATCCCAATGGCATTGTGTTGAATGAAAAAAAGTCAATCTCAAAGTCTACAAAATGTGTGATTTCACTTATATAACACTATCAATATGTAAAAATTACAGGACAGTGGTTAGGGTTATGGGTGGGAAGTGGGTATACAGGGAGTTTCTTTAGGGTGATGGATGGAACAGTTCTGTATCCTAATTGTAGTTGTGGGTGGGGAAATCTACACATATGATAAAATGTCATTGAAGTATATATCCAAAAAAAAGTGAATATAAAAATAGGTGAATGAGAATAAGATCTGCAGTTTAATAAATACTATTGTATCAATATCAGTTTTCTGGTTTTGATACTAGTACATAGCGATAATGGTACATAACTATGGTTTTGTAACATGTTATTAGAGAAAGTTGGGTGAAATGTGAAAGAGAACTCTGTGTCATTTTTTCAACTTCTATGTGAGTCTGAAATTATTTTAAAATAGAAAACCAAACACCACATGTTCTCACTCATAAGTGGGTGTTGAACAATGAGAACACATGGACACAGGGAGGGGAACATCACACACTGCGGCCTGAGGGGTAGGGGGCTAGGGGAGGAATAGCAGAGGTTGGGGGGATTGGAGAGGGATAGCTTTAGGAGAAATACCTAATGTAGATGACGGGGTGATGGATGCAGCAAACCACTACCATGGCATGTGTATACCTTTGTAACAAACCTGCACGATCTGCACATGTACCCCAGAACTTAAAGTATAATAAATAAATTTTTTTAAAGTAAGGATGTAGAAAAAAAGATTTTTAAACAAGCATTACATTTAAAATTTTTTGGAATGTGGAATTTTGGAACAGAAACTGGATAACCACTTTGGCGGATTTTCATAAAACTAAATGCATTTCTATCATGACCCAGTGACATCACATCTGGGCATTTACCCAAGAAAAATAAAAGCATGTCAACACAAAGACTTGTACAAAAATGTTTGCAGCAGTCTTATTCATAATAGCCATAAATTTGAGAAAATGTCTGTAAACGAGACTAAGTCAATAAATTGTGCCACATACATTCAATGGAATATTAATCAGCAATAAAATGGCCTGAACCACTGATACACATATGAATAAGCCTAAATTACATAATGCCTAGCAAAATGCCAAATACAAAAGGGTACATACTGTTTGACTCTTCTTACGTGAATTTCTAAAGTAGATAAATTAATCCACAGTGAAATAAAGCCACATAGTGTTTAAATCTGTGAGTGGGAATTATTTGGGTGGGGCATGAGAAATTTTCATAAGATAAAGGAAAATAAATGTTCTATTTCATGATAAGGGCGTGGTTTACAAGGCTGTTTGCAATTTTCAAAACTCATCTAACTCCATATTTGTGACTCATCTATTTCACTATGTAAACTATACTTCAATTAAAAATAAAGATAAGTAGAGAAATTAATCAAATAGGAAACAAAAACAAAGCAATTAAGAGAAATCTAATGCTGGATAAATTTGAAGAAATAAAAAAGTTACATACCAACATGGTGAAACCCCATCTCTACTAAAAATACAAAAAATTAGCTGGGCATGGTGGCACATGCCTGTAATCCTAGCTACTCAGGAGGCTGAGGCAGGAGAATTGCCTGAACCCAGGAGGTGGAGGTTGCCATGAGCCGAGATCGCGCCATTGCACTCCAGCCTGGGTAACAAGAACAAAACTCCATCTCAAAAAAAAAAAAAAAGTTAAATACTTGGTAATGTTATTAATGGGGAAAAAAGTTAAATACTTGGTAATGTTAATAATGGGAAAAAACAGAAAATAGTCAAACAATGCAGTACACTGAATTCTGATCCCCAAAGATGTCCATGTCATAATCCCCAGAGTCTGTGAATATGCTACTTTACATGATATATTAGTTGTGTAGGACTGCAGTAACAAAGTACTGTGGACTAGGTGGCCTAGAACAACAGAAATTTACTGTTTCCAGGTTCCAATGGCCAAAAGTCTGAAATCAAGGTGTTGCAGAGCCGCGATCCCTCTGAGGGAGCTAGGGAAGATTTGTTTCAGACCTTGCTCCAAATATCTAATAGTCACAGGCATCCCTTAGCTTGTAGATGGTCATGTCCTCCCTGTGTCTCCTCCCATCGTCTTTCCTCTGTGTGTGTCTCTGTGTCTTCATGTAACATTCTTTTAGTAAGGTCACCAGTCTTATCGGACTAAGGGCCTACACTACTTCAGTAGGACCTCATTTTAACTAATGACATTGGCAATGACCCTATTTCCCAAAAAGGACACATTCTAAGCTTCTAGAGATTAGCACTTCAACATATGAATCTTCTGAGGATACAATACCAGAAAACATATAGCAAAAGGAACTTTATGTAATTCAAGAATCTTGAAATGAGGAGATTTATCCTCAATTATCCAGGCAGACCCAATGTAACCACAGGGATCTCTTAAAAGGGAGGCAGTGGAGTCAGAATGAAAGAAAGCAATGTGATAAAACAAACAAACAAAAACAAACAAAAAACAAAAAAGATTATTCCCCATAGTCACTAGAAGGAACTCAGAACTGCTGTACCTTGATTTTAGCCCAGTGATTTTGGATTTATGACATCCATAATTGCAAAAGAATACATTTGTGTTGTTTTAAGCCACTGAGTTCGTGGTAATTTCTCATGGCCATAATAGAAAACTACTGAATTGAGTAATAGGAGAGATTAAAAAGCAGACATGTCTAGAGATAAAGTAGAAACTAAAAAACAAAAAGTTCAGAAAAAGTTAAGTACAATTTAAGCGAATAATTAAAAAAATTTTTAAAGTAGAAACAATTTGAATGAAAAACATATACTACCAAAAGTAACTCAAGAAGAAATTTTTAAAAAGTAGATGTATAACCATTAAAATTATTTGATAATTGGAAATGAAAATCCCTAAAGAGTTAGTAATAGAAAGGAATTTTTTAACCTGCCTGTGTACCCACTACAAAATTAAAAACACGACACATGCTGAGATGTATTTGTAAATAATATAACCAATAAGATTTGAGAAATTAAGGTTAGATGGGCATCTCTTACAAATAAATAAGAAAACATCCAAAATAAGAAGAGACAAGGATATAAAAGGCAATTCAAAAAGAAAAAATAGGAATGGCCACTGAATATATAAAACATCAACATCCGGCTGGGCACAGTGGCTCACGCCTGTAATCTCAGCACTTCGGGAGGCAGAGGTGGGCAGATCACGAGATCAAGAGATTGAGACCATCCTGGCCAACATGGTGAAACCCTGTCTCTACTAAGAAATTACAAAAGTTAGCTGGGTGTGGTGGCGCGTGCCTGTAGTCCCAACTACTCGGGAGGCTGAGGCAGGAGAATTGCTTGAAATGGGAAAACGGAAGTCGCAATGAGCCAGGATCATTCCACTGCACTCCAGGCTGGGGATAGAGTGAGACTTCATCTCAAAAAAATCAACATCCACAGAACTCAAGGAAATCAAATTAAAAGAAAGTATTATTTCATTTCTATCAGATCAATAAAATCTAAAATATCTGATAACATTAAGTATTGGTAGGAAGATATGGAGATGAAACTATTGCACTTTTCCAGATGGAGAAAAACACCACACAGAGAACTTAAGGAGAACCATTTGCCTAAACCAGTTACAAATATACACATATTTAAAAATCCCGCAATGCAAATTTCTGATATTCAAGAGAGTCAATATGTAAACTAGGAGGCATTTACAAGGATGCTCACTGCAACACTTTAAAAATAAGTATAATCAATAGTGGAATAAAAAAATAGTGGTTTATTCGTACAATGAAAGTATTAGCTGTTACAAGCAAATAAGTGGTCCTATACATATTTTCTTAAATTAATCTGACAAATAAAATGTTGACGTAAAAGCAGAGTGATACATACTGCGTGGCACTATCAATAGGAAATCTCAAAATACAAACATAATGCAGCATATTGTTTTGTAATACATGCCTGCAAAGGTTAAATTCTGAAAGACATGCATGAAATCTTCCCAGGAGTGGTTACTTACTATCTTTGAAAGAGTGACAGGAACAAGGGCTATTGTTCCAGCTTTGTCTGAAATGTTTGAGAGAGAGAGGGAGAATATTTTTAGAAAACATAGCAAAAGTAAGCATCTGTTTATCTGTTTATTCTCATTGCTGGATACAAAGCTGTCTGATCTATAAATTTCTGTACTTTTTCACATGATAATTATTTAATACATTTAAAAAATATTTTTTAAATGGATAGCAACAGCCACAGTTTTTACCATCTTCACCAGTCCACAGAATGGAGAATAGCACCTTTATTGCCTATGACTTTGCCAGATATATTTCTGGTAGGCCACATAAATGCCAGTAAAAATCCAATTGGAAAAAACCTTTAATTTATGAATAAAAGGATGTTCAACCTGAAATAAACAACCTGAGACTCCTTCTCCTGAACCACAATGCATACTTTTTCAATACATAAAAAGAGAAAGTGAAAAAAATTCAATCAGTTACCTCTTAGCAAAGGGAGATGTGCCTGCAAGATGTTAATATTTTGTGAATATGAACTCCCCTGGGCTCTCAAAATTTATTTTACTTTCTTTTCTAGTAGTTTGAAAAATTGAAGAAGAAATTGGGATAGTATTTATGTCTGATTGGAGTGGCTTTCCGTGGACTGAAATATTCAAGAATAAACTAGAATACAGTGCCTAGGTTGGAATTCGTGGTCAGCACGGGAGAAAGGTTGTTGTCAAGGATGTGAGAGAGAGGAAGAATTGGGAAGAGCTGGAAATCTCAACAGTGATTCTGTGGTTTCATACAGATGTGAGTTTCAGGATTTCTATAAAGAACCAGGAAAAGTGTGAGGACAGTTTGCCATAGAATAACTCAATTGTTCCCATTTGGATTTCTTTATGGGGCAGTCCAGCAAAAATACAGCTTTTGCAATTTGGTGCTTTTACATAAACTGCTTTACCAGATGAAGTTTCAGCATAAAGTGGAACAGAATCTTAATTCTTTCAATGTCCAAAGATGGAAATATTTTTATTTTGGACATTTAACTATTAATAGTTTTTAATATTTTCACTGATAAAGCAAAGTTCTGTGAGAGGCCTTGTCTTCCTGATAGCTATGAAAAATTGTAGAATTACACCAAACAGTACACATGCACTCATGGCAACAGCATGACCAAATATTTGAACTTAAAGGGACCATGAATTCTTCTATCTTAGAACTTCTAATAAAATTAAGCATAGAGTTACAGTAGAAATAGTAGGCTTTTGCTGCTACTGTTGACACTCAAACACACAACTGTAGAAAATACAGAACTTGGGAGTCTTTTTTTTTTAATCTCATGTGTCTGAGCTTTGCCATTGTGAAGTTACCAGTTCCTGTGTAAGTAGGAAGGATGGAAGGTGATGACTTCTGGTTTGTCTCCTGTGTCTAAGCCAAGGATTAGTAAGCAGCTTCACCTTAGACTCAGGTTGGTGGCAAGTAAACAATCAAAACATGAATGAATATTCCCAATCAAAGCCATGATTCATGATAAGTTTATTTCAAATAAGCCCCTCAGATTTATCACAGATCAATTTACTAAACTTGGAAATTTTAAATGATTAATATCCTTCTAACAATTCCTTCAATATTGTTTTATGCATGTCCTTTACCAGATTTAATACTTTGTCATTTGTTAATTAAATTATAACAAGGGGCAAAACAATGTTTAGGGTAGAACCAATTTCCCAACCTAGGGGTTATCACAGCACATTCACACTTGACTCACCCAGAAACCACATTTCAGAGGCAGCTTCTATACAGAACTCAGGGACACTGCACTTGTGCTGTCAGGGTACAGAGTGGGGCTATTTCAACAGGAAGGAAATCCTGCCATCATTCGGCTTCCCAGACTACTGTGGGTATTAATGGTCTCCATCTACTTAGGTACAAATAATCGCAAACCGGAGCATGGCTACCTGTCAGCACTCAGAGGTGAAATGCGACAGAGGAGCCGACGTCTCACACAATGAGAAACTCTTCCTGGCACCACTCAGTGATATGTTATTTTGGCCTTTGTGAAAGAACTGGAAATGTTTTAGAGACCTTGTCTGCACTTTCTTTTTTAGCTACCTCTCGGTCCCTTTATATTAATTCATCCGCTAAAGCAGTGAAACCAGGGGCTGGGTTCACATACATAATTCTAGCACTTTGGGAAGCCAACATAAGATCACTTGAGGCCAGGAGTTTGAGACCGGTCTGGACAATGTATAGAGACTCCATCTCTACAAAATAAAATAAAAAATCAGCAAGGCCTGGTAGCTCGTGACTGGAGTCCTAGACATTTGGGAGGCTGAGATGACAGGATTACTTGAGCCTAGGAGTTCCAGGCTGCCATGAGTTATGGTTGTGCCACTGCACTTCAGTCTAGGTGACAGAGAGAGACCCTGACTCTAAAATAATTATTTTAATTTAAAATTTTAAAAAAGACAGTGAAATCACATGGAAGGTTAACATCTAAATTCCATATGATCACATAATAGCATACAAAAAATTTAGCCATCAATTTCCGTGGTACTGATATGCACAAAGCTCTTGAAACCTTTGGATAACGCATTCTGTGGGAGCAGATTATAGCATCGTATTACTTGTATCACAGAGAGATCTGGCATGCTTATCATGACAAACAATATCTTACTCTTATCATTAAAAATAAAAAAGCATGCCCAGCCACAGAATGTAACCCGGAGACTGAATACTTTGGGTCAATGGGATAAAAATGTGATATCAGGACAATTCTTGAACACATGACCTAAGAAGTACAATTCTACTTCTGAAGGTAACAAGACTGAATATCCTGATCTTCTTCAGTCTAGTAAATAAAACTTAACATGAGATTTTGAAAGGATGACATTTTATTCCTGTTAGAATTTCAGAAAAACATAGTCAACTGAACAGCTTCTGAAAGTCAGGGACTGATTTTTATCCTTCGATTTTGAAGTAGCTTTACTTTCTGTAGAACTTAACTAGGACCCTAGAACTCAGTAAGGAGGAAGAAAGAGATGCAGTAATTATTTAGAACAGGACTGCCTTTCACAGAGGAAGTCAAAGATCTGAGTATTTTTTCTTTAAATTTAATTAGTTTCTGATGGCACAAAGTAGATATATGCTAAATGAATGACTACTTTAAATGTGTCCCCACAATTATTCCATTGAATAATATCAATGTATGTCAACTGGTTCAACTGCAGTTCCCCTCAGCTACAACCCTCAATACAAACTGCTTTTCTTGTATCCCTTTTCTGGGTTCTGTCTAGCCTGATGACTAGGGAATGACTAGGGAACTAGACAAAGTAAAGATTTGGGGTGAGCCAGACGTTTTTTCTCATCTGTACATAGACATGTAGTTTGTAAACATAAGACTCAATTTCCTGTTTGGGGAGATAGCATCAGAACCCAGGAACTATACACATACCGCAGAGCCCTCAGAGGCACTGAACTCTGAGCTCGAGGCAGCACAACTCACATTTGTGTAGAGAGCTACATGCCACATGCTTTTCTCCAACCTGCTGTGCATATTTGTGGCCTTCAGCTACTCTGGTATTGATGGTTCCAAATGTGGGTAAAAATGTTAAGGATGGAAGGATTACAAACAGGCACGTGTTATTTCTCATGGACTTGAGGAGGAAAGGAGAAAATGGAGAAAAGGGAGCATACTATGATTTTAATTTGGTTTGCCGCCAGCTCCTAAATTAGTCTAGTTCTTATTAATATTTTATTCACTACATCAAAGGATCAGCTCTGTTTTCTGATTTTTCCTGCAGGATCCAGTGTGGCCCAGAAGGTTACTCAAGCCCAGCTACCAATAACCATGCCAGTGGGGAAGGCAGTCACCCTGAACTGCCTGTATGAAACACGTCAGGAGTTTTACTATATTTTTTGGTACAAGCAACTTCCCAGCAGAAAGATAGTTTTCCTTATTCACCAGTATGCTACTAAACAGAATGCAAAACATGATCGCTATTCTGTCAACTTCCAGAAAGCAAGGAAATCCATCGACTTGACCATTTCAGCCTTACAGCTAGAAGATTCAGCAACGTATCTCTGTGCTCTCTGGGAACTCACAGTGTTTGAAGTGACAGTAAAAGCAAAACAAAAACCCTAGGCTCAATAAGAGAACCCCTCAACTCCCATCCTTTGCTACAGAAGCCAATCTGCAAGGCATACATGCAGATCTCAGGCAAAAGAGGACAGTGACTGCGGTCTGTGGATTTAATATGTGGTCTGCATCAGATGATTTAATTCTAAGTAAAACCTCCTTTTATCTCAGTTGGAAACAGGTGTTCAGAGCAACTTTCTTCTAATACTTAAATTTTTGCTTAAAATATATCATGCAGAAAATGTATAAAGTTGTCTAAAGTTGGAAAGACTTACCACATAATAACTTAAAGTGGCAGTTTCACTTAATGATGCTTACAGCAGAAATCTGGGTCTAGGTATCTGGAATAATCATAAAATCATTTCCTTAGCCCTTTCCTTATAGGTTTTATGTCAATTAGGGTACAATCAGAGAAGCAGAACCACCATGAAAGATGTAGAATAAGATTAGTTATAAATATTGAAGCTCATGCAATTTCTGGAGCTCGTGGCTCTCAGAAATTATTGAGTTGCTCATGTTTTATGAAATTATAACAGAAATAAAATGCAATCTTTTCAAAATCTGACAATGAGTTTTATTTGCTGGACTGAAGAGGATCAGGATATTCAGTCCTGTTGCCTTCAGAAGTAGAAGTGTACTTCTTAGATCATGTGTCCTAAAATTGTCCTGATATTACATTTCTATCTCATTAATCCAAAGTATTCAGTCTCATTTATTACATTCTGTGGCTGGGCATCTTTTTTATTTGTAAAATATAGTTGTGATAAGCATGCCAGCTCTCTCTGTGATGTAATGCCATAATCTACTCTTACTCCTATCAAAGCTGTTGCCTTTGCATCTAGCATTGAGCCTGAATTTACTCGAGGTCAGCTAGACCAACATTTGGGAAGGAAGTTGAAGGTGGACAAGAACATGCAACAACTGTGATCTATAAGGACATTTTGGAACCCGTGGTGACAGATGGAACCCATGAGACAAACTAAAACTTGTCTGTCTCTTACCTCCTTCAATCTCATAGTGGTGATGATCTTCAGAAGAAATGGTGTTATTTGCTATTATGTGCTCTGGGTACTTGGCCCAAGAAAAAGAGAAGCTGAAGGAGGTGATCTGGGGGGTAGTGGAGGAGTTGTGAGTCAACAATCAGATGAGTTAGGAGATCAGTAGCAACATGTGTGAGTTGCCACAGTGCCTGGAGCCTGGCACCTGTCTTGAACAATTTTTTTCAACTTAATTGAGAACAATATAGTGAAGGAATTTCTTGGAAATATATTTCCAGGTAGTTACGATGAGATAGTACAAAGTTACCACAGTACCCCAACCTTGTAAACTTGACATCTGTATGCGCCTCTTTAAATAACACTTAGCTTTCAAATAACAAATTTTAAAAAGCAAGCTTCCTGCCAATATGATGTCACTATTCTTCACTGAACCACAGACACCCTAACTCTGTCTCCCAAAGAGAATACAAAGTTTATTTATTCAACTTTGGGTGATATTCTTTCCTCTTCTAGCTGAGTCACACTCTCTCATTGATATCCTGTAGTTTAGCTTCTGAGAAATAATAAGATGTAAGACTAACTTATGAACATATCGTTCACTACTATGTATAGGCAAATAGGAGAGTAAAACATGGTTAACATATATTTTAATATTTTCATATCACAATGCAAAAGAAATGTTTACAACATGATAGATAGTCTTTTTTTCCGTAAATGGTCACATGATTATAGCTGGTTTCTATAAGTACCATTTCCATAACCCATTTCTTCACTTACCAATTTCATAATCTGTTTGTTTTTAGGAAGTGCCTCCACTCACTGGTACACTTGGCTTTCTATAAAACAAGCTCCTTGGTCAGGAGCAATGCGATACAGAATGCCATAAGTTGAATGTGGAATTCTCTAAGTCCACCACTGCGGTGCTGCCAGAAGCATGCAGATGTGGAAGGTAAGTCCATATTCAAAGTGTCTAAGTGGAATAAAACAAAACAGAACTTTCCAACAGCCAGAGAAAGTTGATATATCATGTTCTGGAAAATGTCTTTAAGAGTAATGCCTGAACTCTCATCAAAATTAACAAAAGCCAAAGAGGAAAGAGTATTTTTAAAGTACTTATAGAACAAAACAAAACTCTCTAGCTAGCTCCCTGTGAACATGAAAGTTTAATTTCAACCTCTTTGTCAAAAGTCATTGTTAAGAAGGTGGAAAGTCAGTGCACAATTGGAAAATTACATTTGCATTGGTACGTTTCTGGAAAAGATCCAAATGCAGAATATATAAAAAACTAGTACAAGTTAATAAGCAACGAAAAACCAATACAAATGGCAAAAACTTGAAGAACTTCAGAAATATGTTATCTAATAGTTATAAGCATACAAAAAGCACTTAATGTAATTACTCACTAGGTAAATGAAAATTAAACCCTATTGAGTGATCCACTTGTGCCCTTTCAGCACCCAAATTGTATTAATGTAGCCAGAAGAAAATGACCACAAGAGGATAATGAAGAATAGTCACTACCTCCAGGGAAAGGGATAGCTAAGTAGGTTTTCTGGAAACTTCTGTTAAATTAAGTTTAGCCTAAAGCTGTCTCCTTACTTACTTTAAGCTCAGGGCAAAGGCTTCTCCATACATAGTTCTCTGTAACCTAACAGGATATGTAAACAGTCTACTCTCTAGCAACCCCTAAGTTTTGGCCATAGGTGGCTAACTCTTCAAATTACATTCAAATAAGGCAAATGCCAAGCTGTAACCAATCCAGCTGTTTCTATACCTTACTTCCTTTTTCTATAAGTCACTTTACTTTTGTCCATAAATCTTCTTTGACCATGTGGCAGTGCCAGAGTCCCTCTGGTCTGGGTCACTGCCTGAATCTCTAATGGTTCTTTGCTCAATTAAACTTTGTGAAATTTAATGCATCTAAAGCTTTTCTTTAACACTTCCATCACTGAACCATGTTCAGTGGAAGAAGAAAAAGCAGTAACAGACTCCAGACTGGGACACAGAAGGAAAAGCAGGTTTTACTAGGAAAAAAGAAAGTTGATATTCATTGGCAGTACTGTATGTCAGGTGGCCCTATTTATGCATTTTACATTATTATCTAATTTAAGCATCATACACCCTATGAGATAGGTTTTAGTGTTTCAATTTTTTATATTTGGGAAATGGGACACAACTTTCCCTAACTTTGAAAAGCATCTCTAACTAAAGCCAGCCAGATGTAACATCTTAGAGGGCTCCTAAAAAGCAAAGTTTGGACTATGGAGAAGCAACTGGCCCCAAAGCAGCACTGGCTTTCTCAGTGAGGGTGACAAGATGCCAAATCTGGCACAAACTGCCTCATGATCAACAGGCTGGGGAAATCACCGACTAAGCATTTGAGAGTGCTGAATGTATTAGTAAGTCTCTTCCACAGTAGTGTGCTGTGAAGCACAAGAGGCTAGAGGGAAAGATGGGATACTATGCCTTAAACACTCCAAGCATGCTTCCCTGTCAGGACCTTTGCCTGTGGCCTTTGCCCACTCTGCCTGCAACGCTGTACCCCCACAAAACTTCATGGTATACCTCTGAACTCCTCTATGGCTTTACGTAAAAGTCGCCACCTTGTGAAGCCTTTATCAAAATCTTTCATCTATATTTTCCTTCTTTGAGAATCAGGCTCTAGCATAGTCCACGTGTTGAGAACTAAAGCACCAAGTTCGAAAGCACTGCCACCTGGTGTCCCGCGAAACTATTTGGTGAGGTTTACTCTGGCCTCCCTGCTGCCCTCCAGTGTTTGTGGGCTAAGTTGTGGTGAAGCCTGGTTGCAACAGGAGCTAGCATTTCTGAACCAATGTCAGTAACCTTCCCATTGTAGTAACCATGTGAGACAGGATTCAGCAGGACTGGCTGGGATTTTTTTTTTCTTTTTTAAAATATTTTTTCCCTGAATATGCGAAGGTGATTGATTCCAAAATGGCAAATGTAATATTTGGAATGATTTCGGCTAATAGAATACCTTGGAAACAAAGCTTGGCATTATTGCACAAAGTGGGAGCTTTTTCTCTATTAAGTGAGAGTTCGTCTACTGCTCTGTCATATAGAAATATCCTAAGAAGTGGGAGCAAGAGTCAATGATGCAGAAAAATAAGCCACTGTAGGAAACTGTGTAGCAAACCCTATCCATGTTATCATATGTGTCCCAACCTCCCAAAAAGCATCATAATCCAGCTGATTTCCAATTAACAGTAAGAAACATGATAGAACATAGATATTTATTACAGTACATAAAATATACTATGCAAATTTCAAAGTATCTCTTGGAAAAATACTGAGTTTTATCTTGTAGATAGACCGCACTGCCATTTCAGATTGTGACAAGCCCCAATATTTTCTACATTGAAGACATCTGGTTGAGTGCTCAAGACACAGAAGTTATTGTACTAGATGATTTATTAAGTTGTGCAAAAGTAATTTCTGTTTTTTCCATTACTTATAAAGTAATGGCATAACTATTACATAGGCTTGGATTGGATTTCTGGACCTACTACTCATTGGTTGAATTATCTTGACCAAATTACTTAATAACTTTAATGCTTCAGTTTTCTTATCCCTACAATGTGGATATTGATAGTACTTACTACTAAGGGTTATTTTGAGAAATAAACAAGATCCTAATGCTTAGCCAGTACCAACAAAAAGCTACTGGTTACTTACCGAAAAGGAAATTGAATATGAGAGAGGTTAAACGTCTTGCCTAGCATCACAAAGTGTCAGAGTTGAGCCTTTCCTCCATCCCCTATGTAGGGCAGATACCTTTTCTTACCCCAAGAATAACTCTCTATCTCATTACAGTTTTATATTGTCTTCATAGAGCTTATCACTATGTAGAATTATCTTATTTTGTAAAAACACGTTTATTTAATTTATTTTCACTGCACACTAGCCCTTTTTCTATCTCTTCGCTACCATGTTCACCATGTAGCACACGGGAGACATAATCAATATATGTTTGTTGAATGAGTTCATAAAAGGTTAAAGTATGTCCAGAGTTCTTGCAATTCAAATATTAATATAAAAGTTTAAGCTGACCTGGCATGATAAAAACCCTAGAAGGAAATCTGGGCAAAACTATCCAGGACATAGGAGTAGGCAAGGACTTCATGAACAAAACACCAAAAGCATTGGCAACAAAAGCCAAAATAGACAAATGGGACCTAATCAAACTCCACAGCTTCTGCACGGCAAAAGAAACAGTCACTAGAGTGAATCTGTTGGTTAACAGAATGGGAAAAAATTTTTGCAGTTTACCCATCTGGCTGATATCCAGAATTTACGAAGAACTCAAACAGATTTACAAGAAAAAAACAAACAAGCCCATTCAAAAGTGGGCAAAGGATATGAACAGACACTTTACGAAAGAAGACATATATGAGGCCAACAATCATATGAAAAAATGCTCATTGTCACTGGTCATCAGAGAGATGCAAATCAAAACCACATTGAGATACCATCTCACGCCAGTTAGAATGGCGATCATTAAAAAATCTGGGGACAACAGATGCTGGAGAGGATGTGGAGAAAAAGGAACACTTTTACACTGTTGGTGGGAGTGTAAATTAGTTCAACCATTGTGGAAGACAGTGTGGCGATTCCTCAAGGCCTTAGAAATAGAAATTCCATTTGACCCAGCAATTTCATTACTGGGTATATATCCAAAGGACTATAAATCGTTCTACTATAAGGACACATGCACATGAATGTTCATTGCAGCACTGTTTACAATAGCAAAGACCTGGAATCAACCAAAATGCCCATTGATGATAGACTGGATTGGAAAAATGTGGCACATATACACCATGGAATATTATGCAGCAATCAGAAATGATGAGTTTGTGTCGTTTGTAGGGACATGGATGAATCTGGAGAACATCATTCTCAGCAAACTGACACAAGAACAGAAAATGAAACACCGCATATTCTCACTCATAGGCGGGTGATGAAAAATGAGAACACATGGAAACAGGGAGGGGAGTACTAAACACTGGGGTCTATTGGGGGAAAAAGGGGAGGGCCAGTGGGAGGGGGAGGTGGGGAGGGATAGCCTGGGGAGAAATGCCAAATGTGGGTGAAGGGGAGAAAGGAAGCAAAACACACTGCCAAGTGTGTACCTACGCAACTGTCCTGCATGTTCTGCTCATGTACCCCAAAACCTAAAATGCAATTAAAAAAAAAAGTTTAAGCTGGATTAATCTTTGTGTTATTTATCCAGAATTGTCAGGATTTCTATCCTGTAAGTCTCTTAATGTAATATTTAAATAAGTAAATGCTAAATAGTTGAATACTAGCTTTGGTTTATCTCCATTGCTTTTTTTTACACTTTTGGTGAATTAATAAACAATCTTCTTAAGAATTTTTGCTATAAATCCCTTACTTTACTCACCTCACTGGGGAAATGAGGTGGAAGAAATTTTGAGGCATTTTCCCCTGTGGTACGTGCATCTTGTCTTTTATGTTGCAAAAGTTTTTTAGAGGCCTCATGTAGATATATATATCTTTATGTTTTAAAAAATTCTGTGTATACACACACACACACATACACACACACACACACACACACACACACACGACACCCAACTTGCAATACAGGCCCACTATCTACTCAAAACAGAGAAAGTAAATTAACCTGTTTCTCTTCATTATCAGGTGGGTACATTTAGAATCCTCCCTTGATATATTAGGCTGTTAAGAATGATAAAGATTGATAGTACTAGTTGAGTTGTTTTGTGGCCAAAGTGAAGATGAAGGAAACTAGGATCAAGCACTCTTCCAGAAAGAGAACCTCATTGTTTACTTTTCCTGTAAGGCTGTATTTAGTTGCCAACAGGCTTGGTTTTTACTTTAGGTAAAATGTGTGGCTACACCTTGTAGGATTCTGTCCAACTGTTATAGATAGAGGAATTCTTCCTGCTGTTAGAGGTATGCCCTTCTCTTGGTCTGGACACTGCTCCTCCAACCTGTGGGTGACTTTTTCAGCGGATCAGTATTCTCACCAGAAATGAACTCCACAGCATGTAGTCTTTCTGAGTGGCTGTGGCCATGCCTTCACTCTCCTATGATGAAGTCATCCGAATGCTGTGATCTGGAAAAGAAACTATCTTGACTGGAATGGCTTGTCTAGCAGCCCATCCCTAACCCTAGTCCTCATGCTTCTGAACTGGGAGTCACTACTGAGGCTTCCAGGATTTCCTTTACTGCCCATACCTTTATTTCTGTTCCTGGGAAGGAAAGCTAGAAGTTAACCATTGAGATATTTTCTAATCCTGTTCTAATTTTTTAGAGCATGATTTAAATGTATGCGGAAAGTGCTGTCCCCTGGTTTTAGTACATACCCATGCTGTTCCCTTTGCTTATTACAGTCGTTCACTGGAAAGGTTTTAAAGGCACTTCATACACCAAATACCCAGAGGATGAATTTATATTCTGAAAAAAATTAATTAATGCTATCTTGTACTAGTAAATTTCCCTTGGATATATCTTATTTCTCTAATTACATTTTGGGCTCACAGGGAAGGGAATGTTGCTTTGTAATTTTTTTTTCTTTCTTTTCCTCTCCCCTAGATGAGGCTGTAGCTTTGTAATTTTTAATTCCTCAAAGCTCCTAGGGAAACTCAAAGCACAAAAATTACTGTTTAAACAAATACATCTATAATGAATCAAACTAACATTATATCTGGACTGTGACAGAAGAAGACAGCGTAATTCTTATTTACTTTTCAATAACTTTATTGGAGCATGTTTACATTCTATAAATTCATCCATTTTGAATGTATGGTTCAATGATTTTTAATTAATCACTGATTTATGAAACTATTGCCATAATTTATTTGTAAATACTTTTTAAAACCCTAGAAAGATCCTTCATGCCAAATTATAGTTAATCTCTAACCCAACCCTGGCTCCAGGCAACCAGCTTATGTCTTTATAGATGTTCCTTTTCTGAACATTTCATATCAATGGAATCACTCAACATGTAATCTTTTGTGTCTGCCTTCTTTCTCTTAAAATAATGTTTTTGAGGCTCATCTGTGTTATACCATATATTTGATGTTTTATTTTATATATTTTATTTTTGCTTATTTATTTATGTTGCTGAATATCATTCATATCTTGTATAAACATACTGCACTTTGTTTACTCATTCACCTGCTGATGGACATTTAGGTTGTTTTCATTTTTTTAGCCATTATAAAGGATATCCACAAATTAGACTTCCATTATTTTTAGAACATAGCTAACATGTAAAGCACTCACGGTGCATCACAAATGTAGGTGGTATGTCAGATTTCCAATATGACAGAGTCTAGAGCTACTAGATAGATGTATGTTCTGATTCCTAATGTACCATTAGGTAATTGACCTTGAGCGAATTACTTAATGTCCTTGAGCCTTGGCTTTTTGTTTGTTTGTTCGTTTGTCAACTGGAAACGGTACTATGTCTATTTCATGACTTTTGTATTAGAAAATGTACATGAAGAAAAAAGTAGTTATCACTTAGATATGTACACATTTATAATTTGAGGGGGATTCAAATGTTGGTTTTTAATATTTGAAGATTCAAAGAAAAGTGCTCTTCCTACCAAAAATTAGCATCCCACCTGTAACTCCTTCTAAATTTGAATAGCAGCAGTCAACAGTTAGGCAGTCACTTCTGAAAGGCTGTCAATTCTCTTTGTGTTCAGACTCAGGGGGATTTCCTCAATGTTTATGAAGCTGGCCTGAAGAAACAGTTACTTCAACTCCTCTTTGCAAACCACAGGAAACAGAATATAGGGCAGAGTGTTTCCAGGACATTTATAGGAGGTGGTCTCTGATTGGCTGGGCAACCAGATGCAGAATCCTCTTTCCTGAAGCAGAATATTTCCACAGATTTTGTCTGCAAAACGTTTTTCTGCCGAGAGCACATAAGCAAGGAACATGGAGAAGAATCCTTTGGTAGCCCCATTACTAATCCTCTGGCTTCATCTTGACTGTAAGTCCGAGGGTTACAGGAGACATTCTGAGCAGTCTTGGGTGATGATGAGGAAAGAGGAGGATGCAGTCAGATACCCTAGGTTTTATTTGGGGATGTGTGAAGGAAATACAAACTCTGTAGAGAGACCAATTTCTATGTCTGACTCTTTCTAACAAACAGGCGCGAGCAGCATACTGAATGTGGAACAAAGTCCTCAGTCACTGCGGGTTCAGGAGGGAGACAGCACCAATTTCACCTGCAGCTTCCCTTCCAGCAATTTTTATGCCTTACACTGGTACAGATGGGAAACTGCAAAAAGCCCCGAGAACTTGCTTGTAATGACTTTAAATGGGGATGAAAAGAAGAAAGGACGAATAAATGTCACCCTTAATACAAAGGAGGGTTACAGCTATTTGTACATCAAAGGATCCCAGCCTGAAGACTCAGCCACATACCTCTGTGCCATTACACAGTGCTATTCAGACACCTGCAGCCCATACGCAAACCTGTGGCTGGTGTTGCACTGCTACTCAGTATAGACAACGAACCGTGAGTAGGATGGAAAAGATAAGATGAAAAAGACAAATTCCTTGAATTACAGGTTTTTTTCAAGAGGATTATGGAAACAGAAAAGTAAGCATGCTAGTAATCACAGCTAATTACCACAAAAGCGAATTAAGTAAACCTTTTTTTTTTTTTTTAAGATGGAGTTTCGCTCTTCTTACCCAGGCTGGAGTGCAATGGCGCCATCTCGGCTCACCGCAACCTCCGCCTCCTGGGTTCAGGCAATTCTCCCGCCTCAGCCTCCTGAGTAGCTGGGATTACAGGCACGCGCCACCATGCCCAGCTAAATTTTTTGTATTTTTTTATGATAGATTTCAGAGTGCTAATGAAGCATAACACATTCCCTGGTAACTTGGCTGTTACTAAACAATATCAACCCCGACTCCCAACAACACATTAACTACATCATTGACTCAGACCCATCGTCTGCTCCTTTGGCATGATTCCGAAAGAACCCAATAGTCACTCAAACCTATCTAAAACGATTGGGTAAATAAAGGTAATGTTTACCCCCTCATTGTTCCTATGTCCTAAAAATGAGTTCTTCTGTTATATTTTTTCCACAAGCACAAATTGAGCATGTGGAACGTCCTTTCCTCACACACCTGGCATGGAAATATGCACGTTTAATACCAGAGCAGGTGATGCCGCCTCCTTTAATCCATGGGGGATTTTGGTTTTGCTTCAGTTCAACCTTCCCCCTACATGAACATTTGCATTTTTATTTCTTCTCACGTGGCTATTTTCGTTTTTAAATATCACTCATAATATCATAAAGGAGCATTGATGAAGGACCTTCACTATTAATATGATCCATCCCCCAGCCTGTACTGTGATTGTGATATTGGATGACTAAACTCTATTATCAAAGTCTCTTCATTTGTAATTTCCAGGTATATGAAGCAGGTTGAGTGTCTGGTGCTCTGCTCTTTCCGCAGGTTTCCAAACAACCCATCGGTTTAAGGTTCCATTGGTACTCTAGAGGCCTCTAATTCCAAGCTTCCTTGGGGGTTAAGATAAAGTAACTTGCTTCTGTTTCAACTAAAAGCTAGAGTTTCAACTTTCTCTAAACATCTACATTAATCATTTCTTATCCAACTCCTGTCCAGTTTCCTAAATTATGCTGCTATTGCACTTTCTCTCTCTTTTGTGAATTTGTTTTTAAAATCTTATTATTGTTATCACATATTTAGAAAAAACTATATATTTAAAAAATAATATTGGAGTGTATACATATCCCTTAGACTGGATCCATTTGGAGATATATACATAGAACTATTTCTTTCAAAATTTATTCACAAGGTAGTAATGAGTCTATTTGACTATCAGATTGGGAGAGGCTAAATTTGTAATATTATCTGAACGTATATGGAATCGGGAGCATATAGCTCAGGACTAAGTGCAGAGAAGCTACAGTTCATTGTACACTAGTGTTGGTGGAGAAGAACTACACAAAAGAAGACTGATCACTCTTCCAGGTGCTGGACAAATTCCCAAACCAGTTCTCCATTATTATTGTCAAAAAGATCAATGGAAGAATTTCTTATATTTCCAGCAATGATCTTGTAGTTTGAACTAACTGTGAATTGGTAGAATCAAAAGGCTGGATAAAAGAAAAGATGAACCTCTGGCTCATTTGTGCGTGGCTGCAACACAATGACTCAGTCTCCTTCATGTCAAAGCACACATAGAAATTGATTACATTCATGCAACACTTCAGTGTGGAATGACGCTGCTTGAAACCAGCCCATGATTCCAACTTCCTTGAGAGCTCTGCCTGCCTTAGGCTGCACTGATATAGAGATCTTCCCACACACCTGATCAATTCCTGGATATACTGATAGGTAATTTGGAAAATCTGTTATAAACATAAGAAAAATGTAAATCTGTAGTGCCAGGTCCTTTCAAAAGTATCTATGTATTTATGAAAGCTATATGTAACCAAGTAAATGTAGATCAAAATTTTCAGTCTCTTTAGATTCTAAAACTGATCTTGAAATTGAAAATAATGTGGTTAAATTCTGATTATTTATAGAGACACAGATAGGCATGTTCTTGTAAATTTTGTTAGTTTAGCCATGTGGAATGAGAAGAGTGAGTGAGATATAAAAATCATGTTAAATAAGAAACAGATTTCTGTTGATTCCAGGATCCCAACCTGAGCAATCAGCCACCTGTTCCTGTGCTGTGGCAGCACAGAGTTCTTGCTGCCTCTCATCATTTCCACCAGGTCTTCTGGCAGGTGCAGAAGCACAAGGAAGGTTTTTGAAAAGAAGTTAAAATTGTTAGCTTTGTCTTCATTTTGAGATCCCAATCCAGTATTCCTAAGAAGAAAAAAGGATCCCAATGTTGTGCATTTCAATTCATGGGGTTTGTCATTTTTCAGCATATTCTAAAACTGCTTCTTTGTCTGTTTCCATTTCATGCAGTAATTCAGATTTAGATTCACTTTTGACCCTACACAAAATGTTGAGACTTTTGCCATTAAGGCATTTACATGGGAACATTTTAAAGGCATTTGATTTCTTGTAGTGGGTTGAGTGCTGGCAAAAGATATGTCCATGTCCTAATCCCTAGAAACAGTGAATGTGGTGTTATTTGAAAAGGGTCTTTGCAAATGTAATTGAGTTAAGGATATCAAGAACAAGATCACCTGGATTATTAAGGTAGGCCCTAAATCCAATGACAATTGTTCTTTTAAGAAACACGCAGATGAGGCCGAGTGCAGTGATTCACACCTGTAATCCCAGCACTTTGGGAGTCTAGGCAGACGGATTACCTGAAGTCAGGAGTTCAAGACCAGCCTGGCCAACATGTTGAAACCCTCTCTCTACTAAAAACACAAAAATTAGCCAGGCATGATGGTGCACACCTGTAATCCCAGCTACTCAGGAGGCTGAGGCAGGAGAATCGCTTGAACCTGGGAGGCAGAGGTTGCAGTAAGCCAAGATCAGACCACTGCACTCCAGCCTGGGTAACAGAGCAAGACTCTGTCTCAGAACGAAAGAAAAAAAAGAAAAAAAAAAAAAAAAGGAAACACACAGATGAGAAGGGCATCTAAAGACAGAGATAGAGGTTACAGTTATGCAGCCACATCCAAGTGATGGATGCCTGGAGCCACTGGAGGCTGGAAGAGATGGGGAAGGATTCTTCTCTAGAGCATTCAGAGGGAGCACGGCCCGGCTGACACTTTTTCTGGCCTCTAGTGCTATAAAGAAAATAAATTTTTGTCAAGCCACCAAGTTTGTTTGCTACAATAACCCTAGGAAACTAGTATCTCCCAAAGGTAATATTTCTAAATGGCTACAACCAAACTTTTTTTTTTTATAGACAGGCACATGGCAAACCAATACCATTTGAATATGGGATTGGTTCTAACATCTTATTTTTTGAAATATTTTTAGTTTAAATAATCACATGGTATACACACAAACACACACTTTTATATATCATTTAATGAACACTTGAGTATCCATAATTCAACAGCTATTAGAGTAAGACATGTTGGTGAATAATAGTCAAATATTTATTAAGGGCTTACCACATATCAGGAGTATACTACTGATCTATCAGCAAACAAAAGAAATGAAATTTCTTGTTTTCATAGACCCTATATTCTAGAGCAGTATTGTAGCATAGAACTTTCAAAGATGGTAAAAATGTTCTGCATCTGTGTGGACACTAGTCACATATGGATCCTCAGCACTTGAAATGTGGCTAGTGTGAATGAGAAACTAAATTTTAAATTTTATTTAATTTAAATTTAGTATCCTTGTATGGCTAGTTGCTACCACATAGGATGGTACTTTAAGATGATACAGTGCACACCTTTGAGGCACACAAAGGCTAACTCAGATAATTAATTGGTAGTTATACAGGTATAGTATAAACACTGTGTGACTGAAGTTCTGTGGAAGTCCACAGTTTTTTAAAGATACTTTCTGTTTTTATCTTCAAACCTTTTCCACCTCTTACTGTAGTTGTTTATCAGCCAGATCAGAACAGAAAGCTACTTTATCCAAGTGTTTTGTTTTCAGGAAGCCTTCCTGTAGAAACTGATTATTTGTTAAAACAGGACTTTTTTTCTAATTATATGAATGTCTTCCCTCGTCACTGCTGGCATGTGTAAAAGTAACACAATGGGATGGTAGATATGATCTCTAACTTGGATAATTTACCAGGGAAATCTGGGTGACAAAAGAGAAATGTGTATTTCTTGTCTTCTGTTTTGAGGTAATGGTTTGTCTAACAATAAATCACGAGTGTCTCCCACATTTATTAAAATGTCTGTGACCTAATACGTCCCATGAGCGCACTTACAAGGACATGGCACGACATGATTCTTAATGACGATGGAAGCGACAAAATGGGAGTTTCTCTTTTCTTCAGATGCCCTAGTTTTAAATCACAAACTCCATTTTTAAGAGGCAAATTAATGTCACTATCAGCAAACTCTTTCCTTCCAATCTTTGACACACATACATACCACCTAAATTAGAAGGCCACTTTACTAATAAAAGAATCGGTTGTCAAGTCAGCAATGTTTGAGTCCAGCCATAGGGGGGCAGCATCAGCAAACATAGACTCTCCTCTGAAGTGGGTGGGCAAAATACTCTGACTGGCTTTCTCACATTGCAGTCACCTCTTCCCCTTTCTTTCCAAAACGCACACATCTACTTTCCAAAATAGACCACAACTATTTCTATTGAGCTGGAAGAAGCTTGTACCAGGCAACCCATTTAGGAGCAGCTGGATGGAGAGGGAGATGCTACTTATCACATCGGTGTGTGTCTTATGGATGCAATGGCCACGTGAGTTTGAGACATTCCTGATTGCTTCCAGAGAATAAATCCAACAGGGTAGAGAAGTATCTGAAAGAGGGAATGGACTTTCTGTTTGAGAAACAAGAATTAAGCGGGGGGGGGGGGGGAGAGAGAGAGAGAGAGAGAGAGAGAGAGAGAGAGAGAGAGAGAGAGATAATAAAGATTGAGGGAGAAGGGAAGAGAGGCATGGAAAGAAAGGGGGAAAAAAGAAAAAAGGAGTGAGAGAATCACGTGTAGCTCAGGGACTAGAGATCTAATCTGATTTTATGTGATGCTTCCCACTGTCTTTCTAAACAGAGGTGAATGGACAACAGATAATACAAATTCCTCATTTCCAGCATGTACAAGAAGACGAGGACTTCACCATATACTGCAATTCCTCAACCACTTTAGACAATATACAGTGGTATAAGCAAAGGCCTGGGGGACATCCTGTCTTCTTGATAAGGTTAGTGAAGAGTGGAGAAGTGATGAAGCAGAAAAGACTGACATTTCAGTTTGGAGAAGCAAGAAAGAACAGCTCCCTGCACATCACAGCCACCCAGACTACAGATGTAGGAACCTACTTCTGCGCAGGGCACAGTGCTTCCCAACCACCTGCTGCCTGCCTTTAAATCTTGCCCTGGGTCTTCAAGAGCAGGCCATCCTACTCTCCCCGAAGAGCAGGAGGCAGAGAAAGCCTAAGTCACAATGCCTGTGAGGATCTCGAGCAACTCTTTCCCATGGCATAGATGAATGTAGAAATTCACTCTGTAGGACCTGGAAGAGGTTAACAGTTTTATTTCCTAAAACCTAACTGTCGGTTTTCTTCTAACACAGGTGTCTCAAGTAATTCTAATTGTCTTAGGAAGAATCAGAGGATTTTAACAAGTTGTGGTATAGATATTTATATTAAAAGTCTGAGTTCATCTTACAGTGCTGTGGTCCCCACCATTTTTGGCAGCAGGGACCGGTTTTGTCGAAGACAATTTTCCACGGAGCGGGGTGTGGGGAAAGTTTAGGGATGAAACTGTTCACTTCAGATCATCAGGCATTAGTTATATTCTCTTAAGGAGCGTGCAGCCTAGATCCCTCGCGTGCGCAGTTCACAATAGGGTTCTGGCTCCTGTGAGAGTCTAATGCCGCAGCTGATCTGACAGGAGGGGGCGCTCAGGCAGTAATGACCACCTGCCGCTCACTTCCTGCTCTGCGGTCAGGTTCCTAACAGGCCACAGAAAGGTACCGGTTCCCTCCCCCCACCAGGGGTTTGGGACCCCTGTTTGGGTGGTACCACAGGTTTCCAAGCAGTTTCTTTAAGGTTTTAGCTCAATTGTATTGTGAAAGATTTGAAAATTAAACATTTTTTATTATGTACACAAAATTTAAAAGCAGTTTATCACCAATTCCCTGCAGTCACCCCTGTAGAATTCATCTACTTCAATGCAATGCAGTCCAATATAGCATAAAGAGTATGCATGCGGTAACTACCTTTCCAGAGAACTGAGTGAAGAGAGCTGTTTTTAAAATAAGGAGTTTAGACGAAACTGCAAGGTGACCCATGAAAAGATTTGGGCCCGGTCTCTTTTTCACTCTTCTATCTGCAATTATATTCCCCAAGGCCAGATGAAGCTGATGATACAAGTTCTGGTAGCCATGTTCATTGGTCTAACTACGGGGAAAAGTTAGCCACAGATCTCGAAGTGTGTTTGATTTGACCAATTACCTTATTTCTCAGTACTTACAAAAGTTTTTGTCCTGGGAAAGAGAAGATAAATGCAACTGTATTGGAGAGTTTAAACATTAAAATCAAGTGAGATTCGCCAGTTAAATGGACAAATAACGTGTTTGCACCTTTTGAATAAAACGTTTTGTAGCCATAAAATTATTGTGATGAAAATTTTGTAACATAGGAATTAATATATCAAATGAACAAAGCCAAATACAAAATAGTACTATCTCACTTATAAAACAAAACAACATATGTATATAGAAAAATATGGATGGGAGCACATGCATGTTTAGGCTAATTTCTAAGAGTACCATAATTATTTAGTAGTTGTTATCAACCACTATAAATTTCCAAGGCTATTACAGAGTTGTGCCAAAAACGGTTATGTTAAAATTATTCTAAAATTTATTTTCTCCTCTCCGGCTATAGCCTTGGCCCTTTTGCACATTGATCTTCTCAAACTATTACCTTTTTTTTTTTTTTTTTTGGTGCGGGGTGGGGTGGGGGGTTCTCTCTTTCTCTCACTGTTTTCCTTCCTTTCTCTTTTTCTTTTATATATTTTCTGTGTCTTTCTGCTACAATCATACCAAAATAAAAAATAACACTAATTAACAAAATCACAAGCATTAGAAAACAGACATGAATTATAAAAGGCCTCATAAATAATTCTGGAAAGATCAAGAAGTGCCCTTTACATCCATTGGGGGAATAATTTCATCCATTGAAACAGCTCCCAGAGATGATTCACATCAGAAGGAAAACAAACCAAAAAGAACCACCACCTTGCCAGTATAATTAGGAACCAGTTCTGATTCTTTACCAAATTTAAGGAGACTATAGTCTGATATTTCTTGGTTTCCATCACTGATTGTTTCTCTTTTCTTCCCAGTATATATGTTATTCAGCACACATGAGGAGCTCTCATCCTTTGATGCTCCGTGATTTTCTGTCTGGGAGACACCATGTACAGAAACATGGAGTGGACTGACAATTTCTAATTGACTCTAGTGTCAAATTTAAGTATTTGCCTTCTTCCTCCAAAACACCTTTCTTCATAGATTTTAAAAAATGTTTTCCTGAAGACTACACCTAACTACTGTATAAAAACACATTATTAGACTCTGATTAAAAGACCCCCATCAGAAGGCATTCATCATGTCTTTATTTCTTCCCTTTTCCTTTGCTTTTCTTTCTTTTTTTGTCACATCCAATCTCTATCTCCATGCTGTCTAGAGTGATTCTCTACTTTTTTCCACAGTGGGTCCATTAGTTCACAGCTCTGCTTTCCTTGCTCACTCACAGGAGATAAGATTAAAAACAAGTAAGAGTAACATTGTTTTATGAAGCAGGTATTATCATTTCCAACTTATAAAGAAAGAAATTGAAGCCTCAAGATATTAAGCAACTTATATCTACTCACATATAAAAATGGTTAAAATTCAAATATATGAGATCATCAAGTGCTGGTTAGGCAACGTCAAGTGGAACTCTCACACATTACTGATAGGAAAGAGACATGATTAGCACTTTGCAAACAGTCTGGCAGTTCTTATAAAGTTAAATTTCACTTACAATATGATTCATGAATCCCTCTCCTATATATTTAGCCAAGAGGAATAAAAGTTATGTTCACATAAAAATTTCCATGTGGATGTTTATAGCAGCTTAATTCACAATCACTAAAAACTGGGAATGACCAGATGTCCTTCAACTTGAGAATGGTTAAACACATTTTCATTCATCCATATAATTGAGGACTACTCAGCAATAAAAAGAAATGAAATATTGACTCATGCAACAACATGGATAAATCTTCAATGTGTCTTGGTATATAAAAGGAACTAAGTCCAAAGGACTACATGTTGTGTGAGTTTATTTATATTATTAATACATATGGGTCAAGGCAAAACTATAAAGATAGGAAACAGATCAAAGGTTGCCTGGGGTTGGTGAGAACTGTACCATAGACTTGTATACCACAAAAAGTAAATCTTACTGTGTATAATTTTAAATAACCAGAATGTAAGTGGAACCCCAGAAGAAATAAAAATGGTAACAAATGCACCCAGCCATATTACAGTGAATAATGTAAACACAGTGACATTCTCTTTAATGTAGAAGAAAATAACTAACCTAAATAATTTTTGGAAACAGTATTTTGAGTAAATATTGTAAGGCTAAAGGCAAAAGAATGACACACAAATACCATTCTGTAGTTAATAAATTTGTTTCTCAAGGGGTATGGGTTAGCAATTTTTAAACTAATTTATGTGAGTATTTGGATTGAACAAATGTATATAAGTAAAATATATAATAGATCATGAATCATGAGAGCCAGAATTCTCACTGTTGGGAAAAGTAATTAATAATGAAGAGTGAAATCTATGACCCAGTGGAGTTGAACTTATGTTTTTTTAAACATTCGTACATATAGGTTGATACATAAATAAAATTATTAGGAGACTGAGTGCTTTCTGATGCCCAAGAGCAAAGGACAAGCCTGTGGTTACTTTATTTGAATTGATTCAAAGGCCTGAAAGACCTTCAGCAGAGTAGATAAGAAATGTCTGGAAACCTAGGTGGTCTTGATATTAGGAAAGATACAGCATTTCATTTGTATTGTCACCATATTAAGCTCTGATCAATTCAACATACCTCTTTGGTTTTTGTATTGAGGCATAATATGCATACAGTAAACTGCACAAACATTCATCAAATGTTTGTGACTGATTAGTTATGCATATACCTATGTAATAATCCTTCATCAATCAAGATGCAGAATATTTCACCAACCCAGAAAGTATTTCATTCCTCTTTTCAATCAATACCCACCCAAAGATAATAATCACTATTTTGAGATCTATTGCCTTAGATTAGTTTTGCTTTTCCTTGAATTTCATATTAATGAAATAATACATTACATTTTATATGTTTCTAACATTGAATAGTGTTCCATTGTATGAAAATGCCATCTTGTTTACTTCTCTGGCAATACAAATTTCTGTTGTTTCCAGTTTGGGGCTATTATGAATATAACTTCTATAAATGTTTTTATATAAGTCTTTTCATGGACATGTGAAATTGTTGAGCATTCTTATATAAGTTTTATTATAGTAGAATTACTGGGTCATAGGACAGGCATATCTTTAACCTTATTAGAAACTTCCAAGCTGTTTTTGAACTTATATCATTATGGAAAGGAGGATCAATTCTATATAACCTTGCTAGTACTTAATATTGTTGACACGTATTTTTAATTAAACTTTTTATTTTGAGATTAATTCACATATATGTTAAGAAACTGAGATCATATGTATCCTTTGCTCAGTTTACTTCAATAGTATAAAACTATAGTACAATATCACAACCAGGATATTGACACTGACTCAGTCAAGGCACAGAACATTTCAATCTCCACAAGGATGCTTTCTGTTGTACTTTTGTAGCCATATTTCTTTCCTCTCTACTCCGATCCCCTCCTTCATTCCTGGAAACGATTGATCTGTGCTTCATTTCTACAGTTTTGTAATTTCATATATATTATATGAATGACCTTTTAGGATTGACTTTTTAAACACAGCATACTGCTATATTTTATATCTTATCAAATTTGAGAAGTTTTAGCTTTTACTTCCTTGAACCTTTTCAGCCCTACCCCCTTTCTTTTCTAGTACTCTAATGAAAGGAATGTTAGATATTTTGTTATAGTCCTGCAATTCCCTGAGGCTTGGTTCATCTTTTAATCATTCTATTTTCTCCTGGTTATTCAGATTGAGTAATTTCTTTTGTTCTATCTCCCAGTTCACTAATAACTTTCTCCGTCCCCTCCATTTTGCTATTGAGTGATTTGGTGGGCTTTTTATTTCAGATATATATATATATATATATGAAACTATATATATATACATCTTTTTTTATTGCGTTTTAGGTTTTGGGGTACATGTGCAGAACATGCAAGACAGTTGCATAGGTACACACATGGCAGTGTGTTTTGCTGCCTTCCGTCCCTTCACCCACATTTGGCATTTCTACCCATGCTATCCCTCCCCAGCTCCCCGCCCCCCACTGTCCCTCCCCTATTCCCCCCAATAGACCCCAGTGTGTACTACTCCCTTCCCTGTGTCCATGTGTTCTCATTGTTCATCACCCGCCTATGAGTGAGAATATGCGGTGTTTCATTTTCTGTTCTTGTGTCAGTTTGCTGAGAATGATGTTCTCCAGATTCATCCATGTCCCTACAAACGACACGAACTCATCATTTTTTATTGCTGCATAGTATTCCATGATGTATATGTGCCACATTTTCCGAGTCCAGTCTATCATCGATGGGCATTTGGGTTGGTTCCAGGTCTTTGCTATTGTAAACAGTGCTGCAATGAACATTCGTGTGCATGTGTCCTTATAGTAGAACGATTTATAGTCCTTTCGATACATACCCAGTAATGGGATTGCTGGGTCAAATGGAATTTCTATTTCTAAGGCCTTGAGGAATCGCCACACTGTCTTCCACAATGGTTGAACTAATTTACACTCCCACCAGCAGTGTAGAAGTGTTCCTATTTCTCCACATCCTCTCCAGCATCTGTTGTCTCCAGATTTTTTAATGATCGCCATTCTAACTGGCATGAGATGGTATCTCTATGTGGTTTTGATTTGCATCTCTCTAATGACCAGTGATGATGAGCATTTCTTCATATGTTTGTTGGCCTCATGTATGTCTTCTTTTGTAAAGTGTCTGTTCATATCCTTTGCCCATTTTTGAATGGGCTTGTTTTTTTTCTTTCTTGTAAATCTGTTTGAGTTCTTTGTAAATTCTGGATATCAGCCCTTTGTCAGATGGGTAAACTGCAAAATTTTTTTCCCATTCTGTTGGTTGTCGACTCACTCTAGTGACTGTTTCTTTTGCCGTGCAGAAGCTGTGGAGTTTGATTAGGTCCCATTTGTCTATTTTGGCTTTTGTTGCCAATGCTTTTGGTGTTTTGTTCATGAAGTCCTTGCCTACTCCTATGTCCTGAATTGTTTTGCTTAGATTTTCTTCTAGGGTTTTTATGGTGCCAGGTCTTCTGTTTAAGTCTTTAATCCATCTGGAGTTAATTTTAGTGTAAGGTGTCAGGAAGGGGTCCAGTTTCTGCTTTCTGCACATGGCTAGCCAGTTTTCCCAACACCATTTATTAAACAGGGAGTCCTTTTCCCATTGCTTGTTTTTGTCAGGTTTATCAAAGAATGTATGGTTGTAGATATGCTGTGTTGCCTTCGATGCCTCTGTTCTGTTCCATTGGTCTATATCTCTGTTTTGGTACCAGTACCATGCTGTTTTGATTACTGTAGCCTTGTAGTATAGTTTGAAGGCCAGTAGTGTGATGCCTCCCGCTGTGTCCTTTTTGCTTAGGATTGACTTGGGTATGCGGGCTCTCTTTTGGTTCCATATGAAGTTCATGGTGGTTTTTTCCAGTTCTGTGAAGAAAGTCAATGGTAGCTTGATGGGGATAGCGTTGATTCTGTAAATTACTTTGGCAGTATAGCCATTTTCACGATATTGATTCTTCCTAACCATGAACATGGAATGTTTCTCCATCTGTTTGTATCCTCTCTGATTTCGTTGAGCAGTGTTTTGTAGTTTTCCTTGAAGAGATCCCTTAGGTTCCTTGTAAGTTGTATTCCTAGGTATTTTGTTCTCTTTGTAGCAATTGTGAATGGCAGTTCGTTCTTGATTTGGCTTTCTTTAAGTCTGTTATTGGTGTATAGGAATGCTTGTGATTTTTGCACATTGATTTTATATCCTGAGACTTTGCTGAAGTTGCTTATCAGCTTCAGGAGTTTTTGGGCTGAGACAATGGGGTCTTCTAGATATACCATCATGTCGTCTGCATATAAAGACAATTTGGCTTCCACCTTTCCTATTTGAATACCCTTTACTTCTTTTTCTTGCCTGGTTGCTCTGGCTAGAACTTCCAGTACTATATTGAATAGAAGTGGTGAGAGAGGGCATCCTTGTCTAGTGCCAGATTTCAAAGGGAATGCTTCCAGTTTTTGCCCATTCAGTATGATATGGGCTGTTGGTTTGTCGTAAATAGCTTTTATTATTTTGAGATACATTCCATCAATACTGAGTTTATTGAGGGTTTTTAGCATAAAGGGCTGTTGAATTTTGTCAAAGGCCTTCTCTGCGTCAATTGAGATAATCATGTGGTTTTTGTTTTTGGTCCTGTTTATGTGGTGAATTACGTTTATAGACTTGTGTATGTTGAACCAGCCTTGCATCCCTGGGATGAATCCTACTTGATCATGATGGTTAAGTTTTTTGATGTGCTGTTGCAATCGGCTTGCAATATTTTATTGAAGATTTTTGCATCTATGCTCATCATGGATATTGGCCTGAAGTTTTCTTTTCTTGTTGAGTCTCTGCTGGGTTTTGGTATCAGGATGATGTCGGTCTCATAAAATGAATTGGGAAGGAAACCCTCTTTCTGGATTATTTGGAATAGTTTTAGAAGGAATGGTATCAGTTCCTCTTTGTGTGTCTGGTAGAATTCGGTTGTGAACCCATCTGGACCTGGGCTTTTTTGGTATGGTAGGCTCTTAATTGCTGCCTCGACTTCAGACCCTGTTATTGGTCTATTCATAGTTTCGGCTTCCTCCTGGTTTAGGCTTGGGAGGTCACAGGTGTCCAGGAATTTATCCGTTTCTTCCAGGTTTACTAGTTTATGTGCATAGAGTTGTTTGTAATAACTCTGATGATGGTTTGAATTTCTGTGGAATCTGTGGTGATTTCCCTTTTATCGTTTTTCATTGCATCTATTTAGTTGTTCTCTCTTTTCTTTTTTATCAATCTGGCTAGTGGTCTGTCTATTTTGTTCATCTTTCCAAAAAACAAGCTCTTGGATTTCTTGATTTTTTGAAGGGTTTTTCGTGTCTCTTATCTTTTTCAGTTCTGCACTGATCTTAGTTATTTATTGTCTTCTGCTAGGTTTTGAATTATTTTGATCTTGCTCCTCTAGCTCTTTCAATTTTGATGATAGGGTATCCATTTTGGATCTCTCCACTCTTCTCATATGGGCACTTATTGCTATATATTTTCCTCTAGAGACTGCTTTAAATGTGTCCCAGAGATTCTGGTTTGTTGTGTCGTTGTTCTCGTTGGTTTCGATGAACTTCTTTATTTCTGCCTTCATTTCATTGTTTATCCAATCAACATTCAAGAGCCAGTTGTTCAGTTTCCATGAAGCTGTGCAGTTCTTAGTTTCTGGATTTTGAGTTCTAACTTGATTGCACTATGGTCTGAGAGACTGTTTGTTATGATTTCCGTTGTTTAGCATTTGCTGAGGAGTGCTTTACTTCCAATTATGTGGCCAATTTTAGAGTAGGTTTGATGTGGTGCTGAGAAGAATGTATATTCTGTGGATTTGGGGTGGAGAGTTCTGTAAATGTTTATCAGGTTTTCTTGCTCCAGGTCTGAGTTCAAGCCCTAGGTATCCTTGTTAATTTTCTGTCTGGTTGATCTGTCTAGTATTGACAGTGGAGCGTTAAAGTCTCCCACTATTATTGTGTGGGAGTCTAAGTCTCTTTGTAAGTCGTTAAGAACTTGCCTTATATATCTGGGTGCTCCTGTATTGGGTCCATATATATTTAGGATGGTTAGCTCTTCTTGTTGCATCGATCCTTTTACCATTATGTAATGGCCTTCTTTGTCTCTTTTGATCTTTGTTGCTTTAAAGTCTATTTTATCAGAGACAAGAATTGCAACTCCTGCTTTTTTTTGCTCTCCATTTGCTTGGTAATCTTCCTCCATACCTTTATTTTGAGCCTTTGTGTATCCTTGCATGTGAGATTGGTTTCCTGAATACAGCACACCAATGGGTTTTGGCTTTTTATCCAATTTGCTGGTCTGTATCTTTTGATTGGTGCCTTTAGCCCATTTACATTTAGGGTTAATATTGTTATATATGAATTTGACACTGCCATTTTGATGCTAGCTGGCTGTTTTGCCCGTTAGTTGTTGCAGAGTCTTCATTTTGTTGATGCTCTTTAGCATTTGGTATGTTTTTGGAATGGCTGATACTGGTCGTTCCTTTCTATGTGTAGTGCCTCTTTCAGAAGCTCTTGTAAAGCAGGCCTGGTGGTGACAAAATCTCTGAGTACTTGCTTGTTCACAAAGGATTTTATTTTTCCTTCACTTATGAAGCTTAGTTTGGCTGGATATGAAATTCTGCATTGAAAGTTCTTTTCTTTAAGGATATTGAATATTGGCCCCCACTCTCTTCTGGCTTGTAGGGTTTCTGCCGAGAGATCTGCTGTGAGTCTGATGGGTTTCCCTTTGTGGGTAACCTGACCGTTCTCTCTGGCTGTCCTTAGCATTTTCTCCTTCATTTCAACCCTGGTGAATCTGAGGATTGTGTGCCTTGGGGTTGCTCTTCTTGCAGAGTATCTTTGTGGTGTTCTGTGTATTTCCTGGATATAAGTGTTGGCCTGTGTTGCTAGGTTGGGGAAAATTTCCTGGATGATATCCTGAAGAGTATTTTCCAGCTTGGATTCATTCTCTTCGTCCCCTTCTGGTTCACCTATCAAACGTAGGTTAGGTCTCTTCATATAGTCCCACATTTCTTGGAGACTTTGTTCATTCTTTTTTGTGCTTTTTTTCTCTAATCTTGGCTTCTCGTTTTATTTCATTGAGTTGATCTTCAACTTCTGATATCCTTTCTTCTGCTTGGTCAATTCGGCTGTTGAAATTGTGCATGCTTCACGAAGTTCTTGTGTTGTGTTTTTCAGCTTCTTCAATTCATTCATATTTCTCTAAGTTGTCCATGCTTGTTATCATTTTCTCAAATCTTTTTTCGAGGTTCTTAGTTTCTTTGCATTGATTTAGAACATGTTCTTTTAGCTCACAGAAATTTCTCATTACCCACCTTCTGAAGCCTGATTCTGTCATTTCATCACACTCATTCTCCATCCAGCTTTGTTCACTTGCTGGTGAGGAGTTTTGGTCCCTTGTAGGAGGTGAGGTGTTCTGGTTTTGGGTGTTCTCCTCCTTTTCTTTTGCTGGTTTCTTCCCATCTTTGTGGATTTATCCACCTGTCGTCTGAGTAGTTGCTCATTTTTCGATTGGGTCTGTGAGTGGAGGCCCAGATTGTTGATGATGAAGTATTTCTGTTTCTTAGTTTTCCTTCTAACAGTCTAGCTCCTCTGTTGTAAGACTGCTGTGGTCCACTCCAGGCCGTGCTTGCCTGGGGTACACCTGTAGCAGCTGTGGAACATTGATGGATGCTACCAGTTTCTTCTTCTGCTATCTTTGTCTCAGAATGATGCCTGCCAAATGTCAGTCTGATCAGTCCTTTTTGAGGTGACTCTTTGGGTATACGTGGGTGAGGGAGCTGCTTGAGGAGATGGTCTGTACTTTATAGGAGCTCAAGTGCTGAGCTTTGAGCTACGCTGTTCATTCAGGGTTGCTAGGCATGTACTTTAAGTCTGCTGCAGGAGAACTCATAAAACCCCTTTTTTTTTCTCAGATGCTCTGTCTCGGGGAGTTAGGGCTTTATTTATCAGTATCTGTTGAACTGTCCTGCCCAGCTAGGAGTCAGTTTAGTCACTATTTGCCTGCCCAGCCTCCACCCTGCTGCTTTGGGGTCCGCCCTGTTGCCGTGGGCTCAGCCCTGCTGCCGTGGGCTCCACCCTGTTGGCGGAGTCTCTCTGTTTTGGCGGGTTGCCTCGGCAATGGCAGTCTGCATCAGCAATGGTAGAGTATCTCAGTAGGGGCGGAGTGTCTTGTAATGTTGGACGCTCCTACGCCACAGAGCTGCACCGTCCTGGGTTCAGCTGTGCCCACTGTGAAACTCTCAACCCCAAGCGTTTTGAATCACCATTTTGTTTGTCCCTGTGGGGGTGGGACCGGTGGCGCCTGATCACCTGGCTTCCTGCCTCAGAGCCCTTTTGTTTTTTTTTTAAGTTGAATGGTTGACTCTCTCCCAGGTGTTTCAGTCGCCTGCTGAAAGGGCACCAGGATCTGTGTGATTTCCTGTGCAGCGACCCACTGCGCCAGCTCACAGTTCACTTCCCGGGAATCTCCTGGCCTGGCTCAATGTCCAAGTCCCGTTTATTCAGATGAATATGCTAATCTGCCCTCCCAAATCTCAAATTGCCCTTTTAACAGGGCACCCAGACCAATGCATTTTGTGCAGCATGGCGCTGCGCTGTGGCGCCGGCCAAAACAGCCATGCCAGCCAAGACAGCTGCACTGGCATCCAGTGTCTCTCCTACACCTGGGAATTTCCCCATTCTGTGGGCAACAAAGATCTGTCTGGAAGTGTGGCGTGATTTCACCCTCTGCCTCTTCACTGAGAGCTGCCATCCTGAGTTGCTTCTACAGCGCCATCTATATTGAGAAATCTGAGCTATATTTTTAAGTTCTAAAATTTCCATTTTACATCTCAGTTCTTTCTAGGGTTTCTTACTTTTTTGCTGAGGCTTTTTATTTCCTCCTGAATCTTACTTCTTTGTTGAGACTTTCTGTCTCCTTCTGAAGCTTTCTGTTTTCATTTGTTTCAAGCATGTTTGTAGTTGCTCTTTGAAACATTTTCATCATGGATGTTTTAATATCTCTGTTGGGTAATTTTGCCATCTTTTTCATCTCAAGGTTGGCACATATTTATTGTCTCTGTAAAATTCAGCTTGAGTTTTCTTCTCAAACTGAATTGATCTTCTTCTCAGAACCAAGTTGTCCTTGGTTCTGAGTATATTGAGTGATTTTTAAAAATTGAAATCTGAACATTTAAGTATTGTGTTTGAAATTCTGGATCTTTTTTAAATTTTTTGTTTTATCTGTCTTTCTCTGATGCCACTCCAGCAGAGGAAGGGGAACACCACCTTACTGCCTGGTAGAGATAGAATCCAGGGTTCCCATTCAGCCTTATTGACATCAGAGGCCAGGGAGAATCCTCAAACTGCCAGGTGGAGATTGGACTTCTGGGTCCCTATCTATAGTTGAGTCTCAAAAAACATGATTGTTTGGGGCACCAACCCCCCTGCACTTGAAAATTTGTATATAACTTCTGGGTCCCTCAAAACTTAACTATAAATAACCCACTGTTGACCAGAAGCCTTACTAATAACATAAACAGTCAATTAACACATATTTTGTATGTTACATGTATTATATACCATATTATTACAATAAAGTAAGTTAGAGAAAAGTAAATGATATTAAGAGAATCATAAGGAAGAGAAAATACATTTACAGTACCATACTTTATACAGCAGTCATGTAAGTTTATGCTGTCATTTACAAAATGAATCATCTGTCTAAAATTGTAGGCAACTGCAGCTGCAGACTATCAAGCAATCAAGTTTTTTTCTTGTAAGGTCACGACTTTTCTCTGCTTCTTGGCAGCACTTCCAGCATCACTAGTGGAATTCTGTATGGATCACATGGTATTACTCAAGGTTTACACTATTGCACTAAACACAATGAAAAGTATGTGAGAACTGTGAGAGATCACTTTTTACTACAATGGGCAAATTACTCAAGAGGTGAACTGTTCATGTGGAGGTAATTAGTTTTGCATTTTAAGCAGATATTCACAAATTTGAGCTCACTGCAATAGTGACAGAAGGTGGCTACAAAATTATTACAGTAGTACAGTATGTACTATAATTTTATGCAGTTCTGATTTAATACTGCATCTTTAAGTTTGCAATTCTCTGGACTTCAAGTGCCACCACATACAGTCTATGTTTGTGTGTTTTGATACATTTAAAATTTTTATAATAAATTTGTGTATGTTTGATGGTACTGAGAAAATAGACTAGTATTTACATGCATTTTATACATTCATGACATATATTTTCTTAGTTTTATTGATATTTTTAGACTACATGGTGTGTTTGCAAGCTTTTTCAACTTGCTGCAACTCTCCAAAATTTTTTCCAGTATATTTATTGAAAAAAAGTTCACATACAAGTGGACTCATACAGTCCAAACTTGTTCAAGGGACAACTGCAGTCTCCATTGACACTGTAATTTATTTTACTTTCTTTATGGTTAGGTTTTTTAATGTACTTTAAAAGATATTTCTGTCCACTTCTAATATAATAAAGTTGTTCTTCTGTGTTTTCTTTTAAAACTTTGTAGTTTCACCTTCACATTTAGGTGTCTGACCCATCTGGAATGAGTGTGTGTGTGTGTGTGTGTGTGTGTGTCTATATATATGAAGAAACGATAGCTTTAGCATATATGTTGAAAAAACCATTTCTTTCCCACTGAATTGCATTGCATCTTTGGAGAAAATCAAGTAATTACATATGTGTTTGTCCGTTTCTGGACATAATTCTGTTTAATCATCTTTTTAAAAATTATCATATCAATAGACCATTTTCTCTTAAGTATTGAGGGTTCACATAAGTCTTGAAATCTGGAAATGCAAGTCCTCCACTTATCCCCCATCTTTTTTTCCAGGGTTATCTAGCTTATTATAGGACTTTACATTTCTACAGAAATTGCAAAATAGATTCTCAAACTTCTACCACAACACATTGCTGGTAATTTGATTCAGATTTGGTGAGTTTATGACCAGGTTGAGAAAACTGATAATTTGACATAGGGAATTTCTTAGATTTATAAATATAGCTCTCCATTTATTTAGGTCCTCCCTAATTCCTTTGATTAATGTGCTATAATTTTCATTTTAATGAAACTTCATATCCTTAATTAAATTTGTTCATTTACTTATTTCATTGTAAATGATATTTTAATTTTATTTTCCAATCGCTTTCAGCTAGACTCTAGAAATACATTGAATTTTTTGTTCAATGGCTGTGCAATTCACCCACTAGTTCTAGTAGTTTTTTTATAGATTCTTTTAAATTTTCTACATTCATAATTATGTTACCTATGAAGAAATGGAATTTTACTTATCCCTTTTCCAACTTTATCCATTTTATTGACTTTTCCTGATTTGATGCCAGTTATTCCAGTGTGATAGTAAATGGAGGTAGTGATAATGTATCTTGGTCCTAACCTCAGAGGAAAACTGTTCAGTATTTTACCATTGATTATAATGTTGGCCTTGGATATTTTTATAGATACCTTTTATCAGGTTAAGAACTCTTCTCTATATTTCCAAATTGTTGAGAGTATTCATCATGGGATGGTACTGACCTTGTATGAAATTCTCTTGTGTGTGTACCTTTTTATAAATTAAAAATTTTAATAATAAATGTGTGTATATTTTATAATAGTAAATGATAAGTTTAAAATAAGTTGAGCCCATTATTTTGGTTTTTCACCAAGCAAAAGAGGAGAAAACTTTACCCACTATGGTCTTAGAGATCACATAATCTTCTAAAATGTAAGATACTCTGCAAACACTCAATAGATTAGACAAATATATTTTTATTCTTTAGAGCTATGCAAAATACTTAATGGTTTTCAATATCATTAAAACTATCACCTATTAGTGGCCTTGATTGTCTTCTAAAAAATAAAGGCAAACAAACCAAAAGCAAAAAAGAAAGTTGTGTTAATTACTTTTCTTCTGCCTTTGTTAATATAACAAGAGGATATAGTCTTCCCTGCTCTAAGTAGTTGTTTGTTTTTTATATTTTTGGCAGTACCATCCTGTTAACTTACGTTTTTATGATCTAGCACAGAGTGCGCTTATGGTGAATATTTTTTAAATGAATAGAATATTATTACTATGACTTTAACTCCATATCTTTGTAGCTTGATTTTTCACACCCATGCTGGGGAAATTTATTGTCTATCATTGAATTTTTGCAGACAAATCTGACCCTATGTTTGCCCCATTGTAGTCTTTTGTTCAAAACATATTCCAGAAGACTGAGAGAGTATATATAGAATAATTCAATGATTTTCTTGGCATAAGTTCTCTCAGTAAATTTGTCAATTATGACACACCTACGTATTCATGAAGCAAGTAATTATTGAGTACTTATTCTGTGCCAATATCTCTTATAAACATTGAAAAGTAAGGGCTTTTGAACCATCTTTTAATTATGGGAAGATTAGAAACAAAAGAAAAATTAAATCCAAGTCAGCAACTGAGAATCATAATGAGAATACTATTGAAATAACAAAAGTAATTTAAAAAATAGTTAAAACCTTTCTTGGAGTGTTAGTGGACTGATAAAACAAAGATGAGTACAGAGGTATTACAACTAAGATATCTACCTTCAAATTGGATAAAAGAGTTAGAAGTTTGCTGGCTGACTTTTAGCCTGATTCTAGCTACACAGTTCATTCATTCAGTCAGTCACAAGGGGGGGCTGCTTCACCTTAAAACTTAAAGTTTCTTACTTGGAGAGGGAATGCTAAGCTTATGTTTTCCACTAAAGTTCCACAGAAAACAGGGGAAAAAAAGATACACTTTAATCCTCTTTAGACAAATCGTGCTTTATGATCTCTTACTAAGTGTGTTTATGGCTTTAAGAGTTCAGGGGCCTTTACACTGATGAACTAAGTCTTTTCAGAGCACCTCCCATAACACTGCTTTCTCCAAGTTTCACTTCTCTAATCATCTCTTACCTCCCCTATTCCTTACACCTTTTCCTCCCTTTCCTTTACCCATTCTTACCACCACCACACCATCCTTGTTTGCTTCTCCTGGTCTCTTTGTTTTTTTGCCTCACTGTCCTTGGCACACACAGTTGCCATAAACATGGGCATAGAAATTAGGAAATGAACATTAAGGCCATGCGTTTAAGGGGGACGAGAGCCATCACCATTAGTCACTATATCAAGAACAGATGCATGGAGAAATGTCTACCTAGACAACAGTCAATACTTGATTCCAGGGACCTCTATAGAAAACCCAAGTTTTAGAAGACTTAGCTTTCAGTGTCAATATAATTTTTCTTTTCTCCCTGAGCATATCGCTTCCTACTTTTGAACCTCACTTCTGTTTTCTAGAATGTAGATGGGAATTTTCAACTCCTTACAACACAAAGCTCGGTATAGGTTTCTGGGATTTAATGACACTTTCCATAAGCTCCATGGAGCAGAGGACAATTTCTTTGGTACATTGAGGAAGAAATGATGGAAGAAAAGGTCTGAATAGATACATCCTTATGGTCGATTTTCCTCATTCAGTGCTGGCCTCTTAGACTTTAAACCTCATATATTATTTCAGTAGACACCCCCTGAGTTGAGGATGTCTGGTTGATAACCTCACTCTCTTCTCAGGAACATGAATAACCCTGGGGAGGAAGACACAGAAAAGCAACAGCTCTGTCATTGGCTGACAAGATCCTGACAACAACACAATGAGAGCTGTACTCCTTGCTAGTCTTTACTAGTAGCTGTTACTTCTGTTTTCTGGAAAATTTTTAAACCTAGGATCAGACCCAAAAACCGATTGGGTCCACAATCCTCATTTGTCCTTGAAGTATGAGGCTGGTGGCAAGAGTAACTGTGTTTCTGACCTTTGGTAAGTACTCCCTGCTTTTTTTAGGAGGGCTTTTGAGGACAAGGACCCCAAAAGATGTTTGCCTTCCACTCTCCCTGTGCTTTATCTGGCATGCTAGGAATATAATTGAGAATTGTTCTGTGCATTTGTCTAGGAAGTGCATACTTCTACCTGACAGACTAGATCATAACCGCAATCCCAGAAAAGGTATTTGTAGTATACAGTGGTAAGAAATCTATGGGTTTACTAAGTCAAGAACCAATGGAATACAGCCTAGAGAGTCTCTGATTTTTGGCATGTATCTTTGGTCTTCATAATTGACACCAATAATATTTTTTGTGTTCTCCCAGGACATAAAAGTTTTGAAGTGTTAAGGGAGTGTTGTATCCTTGATCCATAGAATTACATTGGCTTGAGAGTCAGGAGCTAATCTGATTTTCTTAACTCCATAGGGACTATAATTGATGCTAAGACCACTCAGCCCACCTCCATGGATTGTGCTGAAGGAAGAGCTGCAAACCTACCTTGTAATCACTCTACCATCAGTGGAAATGAGTACATACATTGGTATCGACAGATTCACTCCCAGGGGCCACAGTATATCATTCATGGTCTAAAAAACAATGAGACCAATGAAATGGCCTCTCTGGTCATCGCAGAAGACAGAAAGTCCAGCACCTTGATCCTGCCCCACGCTACGATGAGAGACGCTGCTGTGTACTATTGCATCGTGAGAGTCGCACATTGGGACAGATGGGGCTGCACCTGTGCAATATCTCCCTGGTGGCAAGTGAGGAGGAGGATAGCATTCATCTGGAACAAAATGTCGATAGGAGTCAAAAAGTAACAAGAAAAGGGGAAAAGGAAGGGAATGAGAGAAGGAAGAAAATAGGTAAAGTAAATAACGGAGATAGGATGAAGGGTAAAAAGACAGGAATAAGAACTTTATGTGTTGATGTGGCTGAGAAAAACGATGAAGAGACTGTGAATTATAATTTGAGCATAGCAATAAAATAAAGAAGGTTAAGAATAGATGACTCCATTTCATGTAAAAAAAATAAAGTTCATTTCAGTTTGTTAGTAAAAATGAACGGGTAAGGAAAATGAAAATAATTCTGCTTGTCCCAGTGGCTTTTTAAATCTGGATCCGGGGGAAAGTCCAAGCTCTGAAATGCATCCCATTATAGTTGTTCCAATTACCAGAAACAAGTTGATGTTTCTGAAAGAAAAACCTGAAATGTTCTTTGTTACTAGTGCAGTAACACTAGTTACTAAAGCATGCATATTTGTGATGAAGGTTTTTTCCTCTGGAAAGAAACAAAAATTAAATAAGGAATATTAACTTATTTTTATTTGTCTTGAGGTCTTGAATCTATAAATAGTTTTCATGACGTTTCATTTTCTAAGCAGCACACAAATCCATCTCACCATAAAAGACTCAGAAAAAGCAAAAGTGAAAGACCTCGCTGCATTTCCTCATTCTTTCCTATCTCACACCACTCTTCTCAAAAAACACTACTTTTGACAGTTTAAGGTATATCATGATAGCCTGTTTAATTTCAGTTATATATCTTTGCATAAATTTTATGCAATCACACACAAACTTACATACATGCACAGTTTTGTCATGTAAATTGGATTTATTAGATTTTTAACTTGCCAATTATTTTTCATTTAATAGTATCCCTAGAGATCTTTCTATATCAATAGAGAAATTTACTTTATTTTTGGTGCCTATTTAGTACCATGAGACATTCCATCATATAATTACTTTTTTATTTATGCATATTTGTTTCTATTGCCTCACTGTCATAAAGAATATTGTGTTCTACATCTTTATAGATTCACCTTAGTTTGTGTGTATGTGGAAGTATTTATTTTAATGAGATTTCTGAAATTGAAATTGCTATGTCAAAGGGAAGATGCATGTAAAATTTTTGGAGAAAGTGGCAATTTGCCCTCCAAATGATGAAGCTACACTCCATATAATACATATATATGTATTATAATACACATAATGTATCTATTATAATTATTATATAATTAATAAATATAGTACATATGTTAAATAACTTCCAACCAACAGTAGGTGAAAGGACTCATTTTACATTCTTATAAAAATTGAGAATTACTAACAATTTTTATTTTTATTTTATTTTATTTTGCTATTTATTTATCTTGAGTCAGGGTCTCACTCTGTCACCCAGGCTGGAGTGCAGTGGCTGGATCTCAGCTCACTGCAGACTTTTCCTCCCAGACTCAAGCAATCTTCCCACCTCAGCCTCCCGAGTAGCTGGGACTACAGGCACGCACCACCACACCTAGCTATTTTTTGTAGAGACAGGGTCTCACCATGTTGCCCAGTCTGGTCTCAGACTCCTGAGCTCAAGAGATCTGCCAGCCTTGACCTCCCAGAGTGCTGGGATTACAGGTGTGAGCCACTACACCCAGCCCAGTTTTTAATAGTCTGAAGATATTTTATCTTTAGTCATTTTCCCAATTTGTACTGTTTTTGAGCAACTTTTTCTACATGTATTGGCACTTTTTCATTTGGCCATATGCTTATTCCTACCTTTCGAACATTTTTCTATTTGGTTATTTTTCTTTCTCCTTTTATTCGTAAGAATTATTTTCATATCTTAAATAATACATTACTTTTATATTTATTTAAATATTTTATTTTAACACTACCTTTTTTGTTGCTTATTTTTAATGTAGTTTTAAATTTTTACATAGTTTAATCTATCAAGTATTCCTTTCTTTTAAGCCTTGAGAGGTCAATATCTTTTTAGGAAACCCCTAAATATATTACATATTTTAATCTCCATTGGTTAAATGAGGATTATTTTGAGACCTATGTTACTGTGGCCTTGTAGTAGAGTTTGAAGTTGGGGAGTGTGATGCCTCCAGCTTTGCTACCCTTTATTTTCAACTTATTTCTCAGAAACTTCTTATCTTTTATTTTCTTACCTATAATGCTTAAACTCTATGACCCATTGCTTTCAATGCTTAGTCATTAACTTTATTATTCTCATGCCAATTCTGTGTCATAGCAGTGAGCTAATTAATTCCCAATCATGGATCCATATTTTCCTTAGTGTAATGCGTATCTTATGTGATCAGAGTACACAGGTGTGACGACTAGTGTTATTAAAATATATTGTTACTAGCCAGGAGCAGTGGCTCACGCCTGTAATCCCAGCATTATGGGAGACCAAGGTGGGTGGATCACTTGAGGCCAGGAGTTCGAGACCAGCCTGGCCAACATAATGAAACCCCTAAATGAAACCCATAATGAAACTACTAAAAATATGAAAAATTAGTCAGGCATCATGGCACACACCTGTAATCCTAGCTATTCAGGAGGCTGAGGCAAGAGAATCGCTTGAACCCGGGAGACAGAGGTTGCACTGAGCTGAGATTACACCATTGCACTCCAATCTGGGCAACAAAGTGTGACTCTGTCTCAAAACAAACAAACAAACCAAACCAAACTAAAACAAAACATGTTGTTACTTTCAACACTAACTAGGCCCACAATGTTTCCAGGAAAGGGTCCTTCTTCTCTGTAATCACCTCTCACTGCCATTTTCTAGTGGGCTGTTTCAAAACTTCTCACATACCTCAGACTTCCTAACCCAGATCCTCCTCCATTCACTCTCTTGAGAGACATTTAAACTCTGTTTATAACCACAAAAAGGATTCCATTAGAAAGTAATAGAAGTTTCAAATTTCTGCCTTCACACTTCAAAGAATCACTTAAATCTAAACTACTCTAATCCTTTTCTCTTTCATGGAATACTATGCAGCCATAAAAAATGATGAGTTTGTGTCCTTTGTAGGGACATGGATGAACCTGGAAACCATCATTCTCAGCAAACTGACACAAGAACAGAAAATCAAACACTGCATGTCCTCACTCATAGGTGGGTGTTGAACAATGAGAACACATGGATACAGGGAGGGAAGCATCACACACTGGGATCTGTGGGGGAGGGGATTAGGGGACAGACGGCAGGGAGTGAGGAGTTGGGGAGGGATGACATGGGGAGAAATGCCAGATATAGGTGATGGGTAGGAAGGCAGAAAACCACATTGCCATGTGTGTACCTATGCAACAATCTTGCATGTTCTTCACATGTATTCCAAAACTTAAAACACAATAAGGAGTGAAAAACAGTGAAAATAACTGTTTTTCCTCCTACCAAAACTTTGTCCTTCTACCTGTAATCCATATTCCAATCCCATCTGTCTCCTCAGAACTTTGATCCATTGTTTATACATTCTTTTATGTAAATATATCCCAATTTTTAGAAACCCTCCCATTATCACTTCAACATCCTCATTCAGTTAACACCATGCCTCTTTTCTCATCTTAAGATGATCTAGCCATCTCTAGAAGGGTATTTCTACATTCTATTTTTTTCTTCCTTGTCTTATCGCAATGCCTCCTCCTATTGCAGTTAACCTTTTGCTAAAAATACCAAAATTATTATTTTTCTGCTGTTAAAAAAATTAATATTTCAATAGCACAGTACGGTGACTATAGTTATCAATAACTTATGACACATTTCAAAATAGCTAGCAGATTTGGAATGTTGTCAACACAAATAAATAATAAATGTTTGAAGTGATGGTTAACCCAGTTACCATGATTTGATAATTACACATTGTATGCAGGTATCAAAATGTCACATGCACTTTGTTAATATGTACAATTATTATGTATCAATAAAAAAATCAATAGACATTGAAAAGTTATCATCTTATAGACATTTATTTACCACTCAGACTCTGTTAGCCAGTCATTTCTTTTTGCAATTCCTTTTTCCTTCTCTTTAAGAAATCCAACCACTTCCGATTTGCCACTTACCTCCCTGGATACCCTTTGAGGTTTCCTTTTCTTTTTCTTTTTTTTTTTCTGGGACAGCATCTCACTCTGTCACCCAGGCTGGAGTGCAGTGGTACAATATTGGCTCACTGCAATCTCCTCCTCCAAGATTCAAGTGATTCTCATGTCTCAGCCTTCCAAGTAGCTGGGACTACAGCCACAAGCCACCACACCCGCCTAATTTTTTGTATTTTTAGTAGAGATAGGGTTTCACCACATTGGCCAGGCTGGTCTTGAACTCCTGACCTCAGGTGATCTGCCCACATCGGTCTCCCAAAGTGCTGGAATTACAGGTGTGAGCCACCTCACCTGGCCTTGAGGTTTCTTTAGTATTTTTTCCACTATCTACCCCTTCAGTGTTTGGGTTCCTTGAGGATTTTTTAAAGTCCCTATTCTCTTCTAAATTTTGCTCTAAGTATTTATCTTCATAAAATTGTATCTAGTCGAACGATTTATAGTCTTTTGCTATAAGGACACATGTACACGAATGTTCATTGCAGCACTGTTTACAATAGCAAAGACCTGGAATCAACCCAAATGCCCATTGATAATAGACTGGATTGGAAAAATGTGGCACATATACACCATGGAATATTATGCAGCAATCAGAAATGATGAGTTCGTGTCGTTTGTAGGGACATGGATGAATCTGGAAAACATCATCCTCAGCAAACTGACACAAGAACAGAAAATGAAACACCGCATATTCTCACTCATAGGTGGGTGATGAAAAATGAGAACACATGGACACAGAAAGGGGAGTACTAAACACTGGGGTCTATTGGGGGGAAAAGGGGAGGGCCAGTGGGAGGGGGAGGTGGAGAGGGATAGCCTGGGGAGAAATGCCAAATGT